>NC_056737.1:1078649272-1078811772 GCF_019279795.1 Protopterus annectens
ATAATAAAGACCCATCAGCCTAACTAGCCTGATCTGCAAGGCCATGCAGTGGATCATCATGGACCTCATTAACAGGGACATTGGCAAACTCCAAATACCTGACCCCACACAGTCTGCCTTTCTCAAGGGGGGGGGGTATGTCAGTAAACTCTGGATGACTTCCCTGAGACAACCAACAAAGGCATGGATGAGGGAAAGATTTTGCACTCCGGCCACCTACACTTGGTCAAAGCCTTACACACTATTCCCCACTTGGCCATAGTACATGAACTCTATCAGCTAGGCAGGAATCCATGTTACCAGATAGGTAGCAAACTGGTTCATTGATAGAACCCACATGATCATAACAGGGGTAGCCAACTCAAGCAGTACACCCGTAATGAGTGGCATACCACAGGGATCCATCTGGGGGCCTCTGGCATATGGGATATACTTCCCTGAGGTGCAGGCCAAAAACACTGGCCTATGGCTGACCAAGTTGGCAGATGACTGCAAGCTGGGAACAGTCATCAATACCCAAAGTGATGTGGATGTCCTACAACAGGGTCTCACAAAAACAAATGACTGCTGCCAGAAACATGGCCTCAAGCTGAATGCTTGCAGATGCATTATCATCCCCATCAGAGAGACTGATGTCCCCATATATTATCACATTAACAATAATGTCCTACATACACAATCTGTACTGAGGCATTTGGCCACCCAGGTTGACAGCAACCTGGTCTGTGCACCATGTTGCTTCCATCATACAGAAAGCTTCATAGATGGGCCAACACAAAAGTAAGGGTATCTCATCCAGGGACATAGAGGTCATAAGATCCATGTATTCTAAGATTATAAGGCCAATTATTTTGTACAACGCCCCCTTCAGCATGTACCTCACAAAGCACATGCAGCAGCTGGAGAGACCACAGAGATTCCAGGACCCCAGACACCTACCCTACACAGCACTGTCCTTCTACTCAGTTCCATACAGACTCCTCAGAGGTGAAATCTGTCTGGCATACAAAGCAATCCAGACCCTGCCTTGATGGGACTGTTACACATCAGGAAGACAAGGCCCACTCGATCAACCTGTAAGTGCAGCATCCACCTGGTCTATGATATCAATAGGACTTGGTGTGGCAGATAATGTGTCCCACCGACTCTCCCATATGTGGAATACACTCCCTGTCCACATCAAGCTAAATGCCTGAATACACCTTGTGAAGTGCTCCCTTTATAAGTGCATGGGAAACAGAAAATACAGTCCTGTGATTCCATCTGTGTCCCTGCTGGATAGGGGCTCTGGATGCTGACATATCTTAACATGGGCTACACTCTCATGTGTGAGGGTTATAAGGGATTCAGGGCCAATAGCCTAGTAACCTTATATCAACCTATCAACCTATAAACAAATGTTTGTCAGTAGTTCACCACATTACTCTGTACTGCTCTGCCACTGACATAGCTGGAAATCACAGTGCTATGTGGAATATACCACACATATAATGGACAGCTCTGCTCAGTAGAATGCACTCTGTACCCACATCAGGATATGGCTTTCAGTTAAGGAGAATACCACACAAGCAGGAAATCCCCAGCCCGTATATCACTGAGGTGTTGGACTGTTTACACAGCTTCATCAGCCAATTGGCTGTAGCCACACCTCTCAACTGGCCAGACTGGGCAAGAATGTCTATAGTTTGGCTCAAAATTTTGGTCTATACATCACACATCTTGTTTTTCTCAGGTAAATCACTGTGATTATCTGAGGATATCTGTCAGTAAGTAATGACACAATACATTTCAGTGTCAGACATCATATATGTCAGAAGATGTCTGCTAAAACAAACCCTGTTACTCTAGCAACTTTCTACATTAATAAGAGCAATATTTATAGTATCTCCCTATGCTTGGGCCATTATCCCCCCATTTTGGTAGGTTATCTCCAGATTTCTTGCCCTAACAGGTTGACAGGTATGGCTATAGCACACAAAACCCCGAACCAGAGTACAACTATATGTGGAATAGAGTCACACTCTTACTATAGAAGGTCATACTGGGCATGCTCATACATTTAGAGAATCACAACCCATGTCTAACCCACATTGAAGTATATAACTGTATTGTGCATATATGTCTTTGAATACAGACAGCTATGTACACCTTAACTGTTTCTACCCACACTTGTCAGACAGGATTGCCCTCAGTTAGCTGTAGATGGCCCATATGTAATATATCTGCATCTGCTGCATGTGATACACAGACATATATATGGGCAATGGTTTACATTCATATGGTCGAGCACAAAGTGCTCAACCATACAATTAAATGACATTTCTAAGCGAATCTTGTAATGCCGAATGGTTGGAATGTCGTACAAACACTGCATTCAACATTTCTAACCACTATACAGCCTAAATCAAGTGCTAACATGGGTCAAAAATGGACGGGATTTTGCAATTCACAACACTTGAAATCACAGTTTTGTGGTGTTGCCACACTTTCGGCCATACCTGGTCGACCATTCACTGGTCAACCATATGCATGCACATCATGGGCAACATATAACAATATTTCAAGCATACACAAACATAGACATGGGAAAGAGAGAGACAGACAGTGAGAGAGAGAGAAAGAGAGAGAGAGAGAGACAGGGAGACACACACACAGAGTGTGTCATAGACAGGGATACCCTGAAGAGCATAGAGTGATGATGGCCTGCGGACAGCCAGCATACAGTGTGTACCACAGTCACATGCCAGCATGGAGGTGAGAATAGCACTGGTAAGTTACTGAGTTATAATATTGTAATATCATATCACCCACCTTTGTGTGTGTGTGTTATCGTAGGTTAAAGGATTTTTTATCTTCAATACACAATACACATCCAAAGGCCCTACTGTACAAGATCCTTCACCTTGCCTTAGCTCTACCTTTTGGTGTCAGCTCAGTTGTCTCTGTGCTGGTAGCTGTGTAAAATAGAAATACAAATATATACAGTATAGTCCTGAGTAATAATAACTAGATAGTGTGTGTGTGTGTGTGGTGTGTGTGTGTGTGTGTGTGTGTGTGTGTGTGTGTGTGTGTGTGTGTGTGTGTGTGTGTGTGTGTGTGTTTGTAGGTTAAATATTTTTAGGCCATTTCCACCCAGTACACTGCCCATTGCCCTACTTTACAAGGGATGCTGATGTCATTCACCTTAAAAGTCCCTTTGTACAAACCTCAGCCCTATAAGCTCAGTGGTGCATGCAATAACTGTGCAACACTGTAGTACAAATAACTTGATAGGTAGGGGATCTAACCTCAGTTCTGGATAATGTGTGTGCATATGTGTTTGCTAGTGTGTATGTTTGTATGCTGAAGTATTTTGAGGCCTTTCCCACCAAGTACATTTCCCATTGCCCTACTTTACAAGGGCTGCTGATATAATTTACCTTAAAAGTACCTTTGGACAAGCCTTAGCCCTATAAGCTCAGTGGCACATGCAATAACTGCGTAACACTGTAGTACAAATAACTAGATAGGTAGGACATCTAACCTCAGTTCTGAATAATGTGCGTGTATATAAGTGTTTGATAGTGTGTATGTTTGTAGGTTAAAATATTTTGAGGCCTTTCCCACCAAGTACACTTCCCATGGCCCTACTTTACAAGGGCTGCTGATGTCATTCACCTTAGAAGTACCTTTGGGCAACCCTCATCCATTTAAGCTCCATGGCATGTGCAATAACTGAATAACACTGTAGTACAAATACCTAGATAGATAGGGGTTCTTATATCAGTTCTGGGTAATGTGTGTGTGCATGTAAGTATGCATTTAAGTGTTTGTAGGTTAAAGTATTTTGAGGCCTTTCTCACCAAGTACACTTCCCATTGCCCTACTTTACAAGAACTACTGATGTCATTCACCTTAGAAGTGCCTTTGGACATTCCTCAGTCCTCTAAGCTCTGTGGCACATGCAATAACTGCATAATACTGTAGTACAAATAACTAGATAGGTAGGGGGTTCTAATCCCAGTTCTAGCTAATGTATGTGTGCATGTAAGTGTTTGTAGGTTAAAGTATTTTGAGGCCTTTCTCACCAAGTACACTTCCCATTGCCCTACTTTACAAGGGCTGCTGATGTCATTCACCTTAGAAGTACCTTTGGACAGCTGTCAGCCCTATATGCTCCTTGGCAAGTGCAATAATTATGTAACAGTACAGTACAAATAGCTAGATAGACAGGGGTTCTAAGCTCAGTTCTGGCAAATGTGTGTGTGCATAGAAGTGTTTGTATGTGCATATATTAAAGCATTTTGAGGCCTTTCCTGCCCCAGTACACTTCCCATTGCCCAACTTTACAAGACACGCTGATGTCATTCCCCTTAAAAGAACCTGTATACACTTTTCATCCCTATAAGCTCTGTGGCACATGCAATAACTGTGTAATACTATAATACAAATAATTAGATATGTAGGGGTTCTAATCTCAATACTGAAAACTATAGTACTGTGTGTGTTTGTGTGTGCAACATATCCCCTGTGGCTGTTGTATGTGTTGGTTATACATTTTTAAGGCCTGTTGACCCCTTCCCCATGGTATTACTTTAAAGAGCCAGTGAATGGCATCTGCAGATATGTATGTAATATCCAGATGTTTGCAACCTATATGTTGTTTGTGTCCCCGAACAATGGTCATTTATGAGAAATCATTGCCAAATATGTCACAGTTACTGTAGTGACAGACATGTCAGCATCAGACTTTGTACCTGTCTGAAACATCATGCTGATACAAAGTCTGTTACTTCATCACTTGTCCAGGTTTAAAAACAACAATGGCGTACTGAATCGCTGTAACGCCGATGAATCCTGGAATTCCAACTCAGTCAAATCCAGGTGGGGTAGTGGCAACTTGTCCAGGTTTGTAAGAGCAATATATGAGACCAGTCACTATTTTGGATGGTTTATCACACCATCCATGAAGGCATTCCCAAGATTACTTGTTGTAAGAGGTAGTAAGTTATGTTCCAGGCATATAATCTCTGTTGTACATGTAATGTGTCCATAACACTATAGTACATACAAGTGGATACATTGGGTCACTAATCTGTCTATTGGCAACTGTGTACATGTTTCTGTATGCATATCCCCTGTGGCTGTCTTTACTGCGTGTATGCGATGGTTATAGTATTCTGTGTGCCTCTTGCACCCTGTTAAGTCCCCCATTGCCAATCTAGTTTCAGCCCCTACAGATGTCATCCACCTTACAAGCACAGTTACATAGTTTCTAACACAAAGGCACTGTGGTGCATTCAATAGTCATATCACTGTGTATTGTACATAAATAGATAGGTAGGTAATCTAATATGAGAAGTGTCACTCTGTGTGCATGTGTTTCAATGCATGTCCCCATGCAGCAGTGTGTGTGTGTTTCAGATGGCTCTACCATGTTAAGGGCCTTTGAACCCACCATTGGCAATCCTAACAGCCCTGCAATTGCACTCACTTGAATAGTAGTGGCAGACACTGCAACACTACATTACCACTGTGGTGTTTGTTTTATGTATCTAGCATTATCATTTGTAAAACTGGGCAGATAGAGGTTGTGCTCAGCCCTTCAACAGTCACCCCATGTACAAGACTATGACTCTGTATGCACTACCAGCACAAGAGCCCAGACTCACATATGAGATAGCAGACACACATGCCGATGATGTCAGGTTAGGCTAACACAGGCTGACCTGTGTCAGGAATACACACCCCAAACCTGTCAAACACAGTACTATGCATACCCTCATCAACTGCATCAAGGTTGAGTGGATGGGAAAGAAATGGCAGTGGCAACAGGTGCTGATATTTGAATCTGTAGGGGTTAAAGTAATGGCTAGGATTGTGAGGGACCTAGTGCTAGTACTCAAGTAACCTCCTCTGTATGTATGAGCCTGTGGTACTGCAGAACACCCAGGTGACATGTATGAAGGCTAGCTGGCAGTGCTAAGGAGTATGTATACAAGGTTACACTGTCTGTCCCCATTATCCCTCACACACTGTTGCATGAATGCACACCTGGTAAACATGTACATATACAGCTGTACCTTGGCTATTAAGAGATCACTGTGTTTCCACTCCACCAGATTCATTGTTAGTAATGTCAGCAGGCCTAAAGCCTTCAGATACACACAAACACCTAGAACACAAACAGAATACAGTATATGAGACTACAGTCAGTCAGCAGTACTAACATCAATAATGCATCATGGCTAAAAAGATACATACACTTCGATGTGTACCCATAACAATTTCCAGCAGACAGCGCCTTACACAGCATCACATTACTACACTGTATTATATTCACCCTGTGCATCAGCCCCATATTAGCATGTGCCTGGATAACAGGGATGTGGCACAGGTATCATCACATGCAGAAGGTGTGGTGTGGGTTTCCCGGAGGCCTAGGCTAGGCCATACGGTTGACATTGTGTATGTGTGTGTCTATAGGTTGATGTTCAACTGGGCCATGCAGAGGAGCTGTGTGTATCTGGTGGTGATCTGCCTGTGACAGAGATGTATGAGTGTTTGTATCTACACAGTCAAGCCATTTGCTTGCCCTACACAGGGGTATGTTGAACAGTGGTGGACCACACATGGTAGGATGTACAGTTCACCATCTCCAGTCATGACACAGGAACTTGTTCTGCCTGGAGTCTCACTAGCACCATCAAGGCCAGATGCAGTACTGCTCCCTGAAGGTGACTGCTGTCTGCTGGATCTGTGTCCCTGATGGGACTGGCCAGGACCACGTGCCCATGGCTGGCTCCATTGTGGTCTGTCCAGCACCATCCCTTTGGTAGTGCTGGTGGTACTGCCACTGCAGGAGTGTGAATCTGCACGGCCATGTGGACTCTCAGCTAATCTTGTTGCTGACCTATGTCCACATGGACGATGCCCTACTCCCACCACATGCTCCACCACAGACACTGTATGGCCGAGCAAAGACAATGTCTCACCCCACTGTCCATCCACATCATCAGCATAATAATGTATGCCATCACCAAGGCCATGGAGGTCGTCATTCATAGCAGGAAGTGTTGCATTCATGGCCCTGAGCATCTGCCTGTTGTGTTCAGAACATGCTTGTGCCTCCATGACGGATTGAAACATACATCTGGTGACACCTGCTGTGACACTTGTGGCAGGGGCTTGATGGGCAGCAGTCCTCCTTTGAGCACCCCTGTCCATCTGCCTGTGTGGGACCTCACATACTCTCTGGCTATGGCTAGTGTTTACACTCATACTTGCCATAGTTACCAAACTAGCCTGTTCCATGCCACCACCCTCCAACTGTCCAATATCTGTGGTTTCTGGAGACTGAGTATGTGAGGGCATACTGACTGTGTGCGGGGACACTGTGGGTGAAAGTGTGATGCCAACCAATGGCACTGATTCAGCCCCTGACAATCCCATCCGTGCCTCACTATGACCACCATCTTCATTAGAGTCCGCTAAGACACTGACATCAGGTTGTTAGGGGGAGAGACCCCAACCCCCATGTTCACTTCTGAGGGGAAGACAACATATGTAAATTAATACTTGCACTATAATGTTTGCTGATACACACACACACACACACACACACACACACACACACACACACACACACACACACACACACACACACACACACACACACACACACACACACACACACACACACACACACACACACACACACACACACATGCACGCAGACACATACAAGTAAGATGGCACAAAGGCATTATACAGACCACACAATTTCTGAATGATGACATACACAACACACAGTCAAACGACATCAGACACTCTGGACAGGCCCTGAACAACATGCAGTGCAGATATGTCCACTTAATGTTACTGTTAATATACACCTCTGATATACGTGAGGAGTGGTAGTATGTGATGGACCTTCACCTAACACACACTGCACTCATGTACACAATATTGATGTACCCCTGTATAGCACAGTGGCAACACCTACAGAAATGCATGTGCCAATATGTTACAGCTCCTACGAAAAGGCTCCTGTGATGACCACTGTCATGCACTGCAGTTAACCCCATCACAAGTGAACATGCACATATTGCAATATGACTAAAAGTAACAGTTGTGTGCATGGAAAAATGCATGCCCTTAACATGCCTAGGGTCTTGGTGAGCCACAACAAGACATTTTCATAGTCACCAGCTTCAGGCAGCTGTTCTCCAGCCAGATGAGAGGAACCTATGTAGTTGTGGGGAGAATATTGTCAGCACACTCACATGTGGCATTGGTACAGGATAAATGATGCATTTCTGAACATGTACAGTACAAGCTCTGCTACTACACATTTTCTGTCATTCACAATAGATGTGCACTTGTGTGCATTGCAAAACCCCCACCCACAAATGCAGTTTGATGTGACATATGCGTCCAGATACTACAAGGATCTCAGTAATAATAATACAGTATTGAAGTGATGTCCACTGGGGCCTTACCTGGGCATTCCTTGCCTGTTGACTGTGTGCCACCCACCTCCATGGCATAGGATTGTATGGTTTCCCGGGGTGCGGTGGCTGCCCCAAGGTTGGCGAGGAACTCCTCTGTTGGTGTAAGTGGGTGTTGCATGGTAGGACCCCCACCTGTGGCTGTTCAGTCCCTGGCCACAGCTGCAGCCTTTTGCCGTGCATGGTGGATTAGGTTAGTGGCCCTGTGCCTGACCTGTATATAGGTGCCACCATGCTTGCCCATATTGTTCACAGTGGCCACTAGGTCTGACCACAGGGCAGTCAGCTGTTGCAGTTGCTGTCTCCATCTACCAAGAATGACTGTGTGGTGCAGTCTTATGGCATCTCAATTGCTGCAGTCTCAGCATCTGAATATGGTTGCTGCCACTGTCGAGACATTCCATCTGAAAGACATGAACAGGGAAACACATCACAGGACCTCATACATTGAGCACCGTTATGTACAAATCCTGAACATCCATGTTTGTTAGCACTATTCACTACTAACACCCACATCATACACCTGCCATCTATCAGCACAGTATGTGTGTGTGTGGTTAGTCTTACCATACTGGCATTACAGCATGCATTGCACTCTTGATCCTGATGTTTCATGTCCCCCCCCTCCCCAACGAGGACCATTAATGTGCATAATTTTCCATTCATCATTTGCAGCAGCTGGTGACATCACAGAAGTTCCCTACCAGGGCATAGCAGCCCATCAGACATCTACCGTACAGCTATAGGCTATGAGGGCAACCCTCTCCCTGGTGTCATACATACCCATCAAGAGTTATATCTCTCTGGCATGCCAGGTAATCACACACTCCACATTGCTGGGACTGCTACACGAGTGCAGGTCATGTTCCACTCTAACACACACACACACACACACACACACGCACACACACGCACACACACACACACACACACACACACACACACACACACACACACACACACACACACACACACACACACACACACACACACAGACTCCACCTGGTGAGTGACCTGGACTGGCCTTCTTAGCAGCTTGGATGTGTGTCACACATATTCACCCTACAGTGGAATTTAGCACCCTGTCCACATCAGGCAAAATAGCTACCTATACCTTTGCAGGAGTAACATGTTCAACTGGATAGTTAATGGCATATACACCCTTGGGATACCAGCTGTGTCCCTGTTGGATGGGGACATCAATTGCTGCCTTGCATATACATGGGGGTGGGGAATGTGTCTGTGGCATGCCAGACCCATGGGGGCACAGTAATGGTACCTGGGTATCTGGTACTGTATCCATTCCCTTACATTTTATGCTCAGTATGTATGCACTGCTGCTGACCCAGTGCCAGCATACACCCAGTACTAGCTATAACCTGCTTTCCTGCTGCAGGGGTCACCAAGTATGCTAGCCATAGGTATGAGACAATCAGATACAGATGTACAGTGGCACACCTATGAGGTTAACATCTCAACAGAGCAGTCAATCCAAAACATCTGTCAGCTTCTCTGTCCAACCAGTACATCAGGTCCCTGGCCAAGTAGCTGAAAGACACACTTTGCTATTTGACTTTTGAATCACACACACACACACACACACACACACACACACACACACACACACACACACACACACACACACACACACACACACACACACACACACACACTCCTGTTAAAGTCAGACACAACTTTGCTACCTATGGGCCCTTCAGCCCATACTTTAAGGTAGTTCTGACTGTCACAATCCATCTCTGTAAGAGCTACTGTAAGCCCTCAACCAAGGGTGACAAATCCTACTGTGTGATGAGCCTATAAGCAAAATGGTAAGTGTGACCAAGACCAAGGCTATTGGAGTGAGCTATACAGTGTCACCATGTGCATATGCAAGTACTCTAAAAGATGACTTAGTGCTATACAGACCTGACACAATGATAAGGTGTAACAATATGCAACAATAACTAATAAAAGAACATGAGAATACTATATCAATGCAGTAACTACACAGTTCAGACTCACAGGGGATTCATATATGACAGCATTGCAGGATAGTCTGCAATACATACAGGAAACATGTAAAGTACTAGGTGCATAGGTTCATAGGATGATACTAGGCTATTGGCCCAGATGTCCTCATAAGCCTAGCCCAGATGTTTGCCCATGTCTCTTCAAAGTCAACACTTGTTTCACTTGTTCTTCTGGGACACAGGTGGGATCCCAGGGGTGTATTTTGTGTTTCCCATGCAGTCATCCAACTTCTTCTGAAAGAAGGCTAGACAGGAACTCTGCTAGACATGGGGAGGGAGTGTATTTTACAGAGTACTGTTTGAGACACAACTCTATCCCACCAAGTACTATTCATGTCACAGACCATGTGAGGGCCTTGCATGTGGGTTGCGTGAGTGGGGTTAGTCTTACGGATATGCATACACTCTAGCAAGGCTGGTTTGGGAATGGCTTTGCTAGCCAGACACATGTCACCTATGATAAGTCTGTATGACACTGAGTAGAGTGACAGGGCTTTCAGCCTATCTGTATAGGACAGGTGTTGCAGACCCTAGATTTTCCTGGTCAGGAATGTCTGTGGTCTCTGCAACTGCTGCATGTGGTTGGCAAGGTACATGCCAAATGAGCCATTGTACTCAGTAATTGGTCTGATAAGGAAGGAGTACAGGAATGCTATGCCTCCTGGTTCCTGGATGATATACCCTTATTTGTGAATTGGGCCATGTAGACAGCCTTCTGTACAATGGTGCCAATGCAGTGGGAAACTGTCAGGTTGCTATCGACCTAGGTGCACAAGTCGCCTCACACCTGATTGCATGCTCAGTACATTGTTATTACTGTCATAACTAGTGTAGATGACATCTACCACATCAGGGATACAGATGCAGTCCCTGGCATTCAGTGTGAGGCAATGCTTCTGGTACCAGTCATTAACTTGGGTAAGAGCCTCCTGGAGGATGCTCACATCACTAGGGGATGTAAGACAGTGGCCAACTTGCAATCATCTGTAAACCTGGTCAGCCACAGACCACTGGTTTTGCCTTGCACCACAGAACAGTATATCCCAAAGAGTAGAAGCCCCCAGACAGATGCTTGGGGTACACCACTCTTTAAGGGTGTACTACTAGGTGTGGCTTCCACTACTTTGAGTGGGTACTATCATTGAGCTAGTTATCTACCCATCTGGTAACATACAGGTTGATGCCTAGCTGTGTAGGCTTATGTATTATTGCTGGCTGGGGATTATTGTCAGAAGTTTTGGCTAGGTGAAGGTAGGCAGTGTGCACCATTTTCCCCTCGTCCATGTATTTGTTTACCACTTCAAAGCAATTGACCAGGTTTAACAAGCCTAATCTCCCTTTGACAATACCAAACTGTGTCAGCTCAAGCATTTTGAGGTTGCTGATGTCCCTGTTTATAAGGTCCTTGATAATGCCTTCCATGGTCTTGCAGATCAGGCTAGTTAGGCTGATGTGCATATGATTGGCTGGGTCAGTGGATGCTCCACCTTTGAGTTGAGGGGTGACAGTGGCTGCTCTCCATGAAGATGGGATAACACTAGGGCTCAGGCTTTCATTGACTACAGTCTGCAATGTAGCTGAGGGCTCATGCCTGAGTTCATGCAGGATGCAGCCAGGGATGTTATCAGGTCCCATGGAGAATTCAGTTTGTTGCCATTACGGACCTGCTCCCTGATGATGAGGGGAGGGGGCAGGTGCTGTGCATGTCCTTGTTTACTGATGGGGGGACAGGGGGTGAGGTTTTCACTTAACCTGTCTGCAGCAGGTTGGCTATACCTATGGCATATGTGTATGTGGTATTATTGACCACCAATACAGAGCAGATATGAGTGTTGCCTCTGAGATTGCAGACATATGTGTGGAAGGCCTTCTGACTGGCCTTGGTGGATGTGTCCAATTTACACTCAAAGTTAGCCTTAGAGTAATTCACCTGTGACCTTATTTGCTTGTTCAGACAAAGGTGAGATTGCTTCCAATTTGGCACCTGTTTCTTCTTGGCCCTGTACAGCCAATACTTCCACCTATTATGGGGTTTGTGTATTGCTGCTGTCCACCACAGAGGCTTAATCTACCTTGGGGGAGATGATTTTGTCCAGTCAGGTATTGCTGAGTCCATACAGCTATGTAGGTGCTCATACAGATGTTTGGTGTAGGCTTGGACACAAAGTCATGACACAGTTAATCACTTTTCCAATTTCAAGCTAGTAAATATAATCAAACTAGTAATTATTTCTGTTCCAAGGCAATACAACAACCTGTAGCTGCAGATATTTATATCTGTTTGATGCACTGAACCTCAAGTAACACATTTGTAAAACAAGTACAGCATATTTACCTGATGTTTTGCAACTCATGTCTGTATGTTTGAGGCTTCCAGCTACTAGTATTACTACATACATGTGCACAGGTAATATCTGATATACATTTCTGTTCTTTGTCAGTATGGCATACTGTGTTTACACTCTTGCAGCTCAGTCATACCTTTCAACCGGTTAGAGCAAGACATCTGGACAAAGGCACACATAAATGGGAGGCAAAGACCCTCAAATAATGACACTTTAAAAATATTGCTGTAACACACTTAGACAGTTGATAGCAAAGTAGGTTTTGCATTCACATGAATATTCTGAAGGATATGACATCTGACATTCAAATGTATCCTATTATGTTATGACTTCAGTCTTTACTGATTTGCCAGTGATTTGCCAGACAAAACACAACTGTATGAGAAAATGACTTCAAATATTAGGCAAACGTGGTCAGTCTGCAAAACTCCAGACAGTTGAAAGGTATGAGCTCAGTATATAGCATACAGTTCAACACACACTTCTGCCCCAGTTGTTTACTATGCACATACCCTATATAGGTCTCTTACATTTGTAAGACAAGCATATGTATCATAGTAGCATTCACAAGTGACATATGAATATTTACAACATCCCAGGTAGCTGGTCTGGCAGTGTCACAGTCAGTATTGTATAACAGACACTCCAGTAGTAGTCATATGTGAGCTGACCTTTGCTGGAGTGACTCAGGGGCCAGAGCTGTGGTCGATGTCACTGCAGACAAAGCCAGCAGGGATGGCCATAGGTGCTGGACAGCAACATGTCAGTCCAGCAAGTCTTGTTGAGACCTATTGTTTAACTTCCTATTTCCCATTATTGCAACCTCCCTTCTGCATTCCATTGCATGCTTAATTGTTTGACATACTTGTTATAGTGCTGCAGAGTTTTCTGTTTCAGAGTAATGCAGATGTGTAGGTTTTTGTAGTTGCAGTCTGACTTTGCATAGAAAAGTTCAGACCTGTTTTGCATAGGCAGCAGCTTGCCTTTTGTAGGTAATGCTCAAGAGCAGGTTACAGCCTGCGCACCAATTGTTGTCTCCCACTTGCTAATTGCATCTGGAATAGCTGTGTTGTCTTTCCATTAGCCAATGGCATGGCAGTACAGTGCTATAATTAAGTCCTTCATGTGGGCCTTGCCCTTTTTCCTTGCCTGTGAGGAGGACATTATGGAGGTGTAGGAGCTACAGCATCACAGAGGGTGGGTGGAAATACTTCTTAGAACAAGAAATGTGGAGAAAGCCCATCAAAATGGGGGAGAAAGTTCCAGAATTAGGGACAGATTGTAAGTATTGCTGTTATACAGTTAGAAAATTGCTAGATTAACAGGGTTTGTCTGGACATGCATTTTTTGTGTGATTTGAAGTCTGGCACTATGACATACCTCTCAATTCTACAGATTTCCACAGAATGTCCAGAAGTTTGCCTGTTATGTGTGGTTCGTTCCTCACACAATCTTTGTTTTTGGCAAATCACTAGGATAATCTGAGGATTGAAGTTACTAAATAATGTAATCTATTTGTGTTTCAGACTTCATATCCTTCAGAAAATTTATGTTAAAACAAACACTGTCGCTCCAGCAACTTTTTCAGTTTATAACATCATTATTTAAAATATGTCCCTATTTTTGGGCCTTTGTCCCCTAAGTATGTCAGGCTTTGTCCAGATGTCCTGCACTAGGAGGTTGAGAGGTATGGTATATCATTATTTAGTGACTTCACTTCTGATATAATTCCAGTGATTTAGCAGAATCCCAGAAATGTTATGAGGAAGAGGCCATAAATATGGTCCCAAACCTTGGACATTCTGTGGAAGTCTGTACAGTTGAGGGTTATGTATGTTTGGCCATTGTTAACAGACTGTCAAGACTGTGTAACAGTGTAGCGTGTAAATGTTTGTTGGGTTGAGTAGGGAGAGGGGCAGATGTGAGTGTCATATATCATTTTCTATCTGACTGTGTATGTTGCTACAATTGCTGGTGGTCTATCAGCTGTATATGTCTGTAGGGGCAGACTGAGAAATGTCCCTTAACACCTCAGGAGTCCAAGTACACTGTGACTTAGGGCAGTATATATAGGAGTAGTGTGTGACTGGCAATCAGGATATGTTTGTTCAAACAGACATTATAGTCTAGAGGTCAGTTGGCTTACTGGTATGTTGCTTTGATTGTGGTGCAAATGGTTGTGTGTAGACAATCCCCCATATTCAGCAAGCCCTGCACAGTGTGCAGGACTAGTGCAGGTGCTCCAGCAGGCAATATGCCATGCGATCCAAGGATATGCTGTAGGGACATGCACGAGCACTCCTGCACTAGTCCTGCACGGACTCAGCTCCTGTATGCAAATTACCCCATTTGCAGGTGAAATCCATGCAAATGAGGTGAATTTGTGATCCAGGAAGCTGGAAGCTGGCCATGCAGGACTAGTGTAATCTGCAGAAATGTACTTGGTTAGTAACCGAGTACATTTCTGCAAACTACAAAATGGAGCCATGACAGCTCCAAATAAAGAGCGAATATTATGTAGAAAGCATTCCATGGCCAAATATATAGCCATTGGCATGGAAAACAGTTGCAAAAAAAAATTAACTTTTATTTTTTTTTAGCTGATCTCGGCTATTCAAGCGTAGGGCAGTGGCACGCAAACGAGATCGGGCGAAACATTAAAAAAAAATCCTAAAATAAGCATTCTAACCAAAATCATTATTTTGCCATTATACTCAAAGGCAGGCAGAAGACAACATGGCTAGTGAATAGTGGTTGCTAAGGGGGGAGGCTCAGTGTGGGACCTGTAGCTATGCATCAGTAGGCAATCCTATGCAAATGAGGGGAATGATACTGAATCCCAGATTTCCCCTGCATGCTATTCAGCACACAACAGTGTAAGAGCAGGAATAGCTTGGTGCAAGCCTAGGAGTTAGCTGACATCATGGGGGGGGGGGGTGTCAGGCATACTGTAAGCAGATTGGAGCCCTGTGGCTCGGGTTTGCCCTTAGCTTAGCAGAGCTAAGCAAGGGGGTGTGTCTGAGGCTGCCTAGCACTCTTTACATTGCCTAACCGGGTGTGTGCACCATGCACCGGGTTTTAAAGAGAAAAAAAGTAAACCAAGAAATAGCAGCTCTGTGCACATGTGAGCACTGTGTTTGTGCGGCACACCCTTGGGCTTAAACAGGAAGGCAATGGGAAGGGAAAACAGTAGTAGGAAGGTAATCTAAGAGAACTAGCATAGCAGGCAGGTGAAATGTATCAGAATCAGCCAATTACACAGGCAGCAGACCAGCCCAGCCCAGAACACTACTATAAACTATGCAAACACCTTTCCCTCTGGTTTTTCCCACATACTCTACACTACCGGCGTATACAAGCGGGGGAATTTTAACAAACAAAAACATAGGGGGTGCAATAGCTATCATACATCAACATGTGGAAGAGGCTGAGGGTGGTGAGGATGAGAATGCTGTCGATCAACCCACAGTGAGGAGATGGAGAAGAGTGTGCAGACCCAGGGTAACCTACCAGGGGCTACATGAGCTGGAGATAGTGGAGTGCTATAGGGGACAGGGACCTCCTACAGAAAATTGTTGAAATGTGCCGGCCATGCCTCACACACAGAACTAACAGAGGGGAACCCATCCCAGTGGATACCAAGGTATGTGTAGGCCTAAGAATACTAGCTACAGTTACCTTCCAAAGGCCAACTGGGGATATGATGGGGATCTCACAGGCATCAGCATCCAGGGTACTCCACCAGTTCCTGGATGCCATGTCAGCACATACCGGTGAGCATGTATATTTCCCCAACACCCATGAGGCGTTGGCCAGCAATATGCATCTCTTCCACCAAATAGCAGAATACCCTGAGGTGGTGGGTGCTATAGACTGCATGCACATATGCATCAAAGCACCACCTGGTGAATGGGGTAGGGTCTACATCAACCGCAAGGGCTTCCCCTCCATCAACTGCCAGGTTGTGTGTGATGCCCAGGGCATTATAATGAATGTGTGTGTTGGCTGCCCTAGAAGCTATCATGATTCCCACATCTGACATCTGACACAGCTGTACCAAAGATTTGCCAGTGGGGACATCCCTTACAGTCACCTAGTGGGTGATGCTGGGTATGCACTGGAGCTGTGGCTGATGACACCCATCAGAAATGCACACACACCCGAACAAGAACTCCATAATGAGGCAACACACAGACCAGAGTTGTAATATAGTGTGTGTTTGGAATGCTCAAGTCATGGTTCCGGTGCCTGGACACATCCGGTGGAGCCTTGTAATATTGCCCATCTACATGTTCTCAAATTGTTATTGTATGTGCCATGCTACACAATATGATCCTGCGGAAACAGCTGCAGCAGGAACAGCACGGGGAAGGGCCACACAGCCCCCCACCATTATAGGTTCATAGGTTCATAGATTAGTACTAAGCTAACTGCCCTTGCGAGCCATTTTAAGCCTAGCCAATTATCCCTTGTGAGACTCAAACCCTGTACCTTGTGTTTGCAAGGCAAACACCTTAACCATTAGGCCACCCCCCCAACCCTATTGCCAAAGCCTGAACAGGCACAGAGTGACTCAGAGGAGGAAAAACCTGAGTCTGCCCAGTAGGCAGAAGGAGGCATGCCCAGTATGCCCTGGCCTTGGCAAGAGGCAACACATAGCACATACACTGACACAGGAGGGATCCAGGGAATGACACCACTCTCTAACTCTCACATACAGTAAAAGGGATGCCAAACATGACACTACCTGTGCTCAACCATGTATAGGGAGTGCACTATGTGCATTCAACATAGGCAGCCCTCCAGTGCCATCCTCAATACTGGCACACCCACAAGGTAAATCACTCTCCTTACCAATTGCCGAATGGAGTAGTATGTGTTGTTACCTGTATCTATGGTATGGATGTGAGCATGCAAGGGAATTGGGTAGCTGAATGGGATGCCAGCAGATAGTAGATACCTATAGTGGCAGCATGAGATCTGTAACAAATACTGGTGTCACCATAGTAGCCAGTATTACACATGGTGACAAAATGCACTGCAGGAAATGTGCTGGGCCACATGTGTCCATATGACACGCACATGCCAGTCAGGGAGGTTCACATACCCAACAACAGTCTCAACCAGCAGGACTTGTGTAGCAAACACAAGCAAAGGCTGTGCTAAGGCCTCTGAATGATGCCTATGAGTAACCTCCCCCCCAGGCCTACACAGACAGACTACATCAGGTCAGGCAGTGGGATGTTAGCTCTGAAGGGTAGGAAGTCAGAAACTGATATGTAGGTCAATCAAACCTAACACCTGTAGTACACTGATATGCCTCTAGTCAGCATGAAAGGTTAGAATACAGAATGAAATGGAGTACCTGACATACCAGTACAGTCATCGATAATGTGTACAAGTGTCAGGTGTGCCTCCCCAATCCTATGTAGAAATATAGAAACAGTCAGGTGTGCCTCCCAATCCTGTATAGAAATGCAGAAACATTCAGGTGTGCCCCCCCCAATCCTGTGTGGAAATATAGAAACAGTCAGGTGTGCCTCCCAATCCTGTGTAGAAATGCAGAAACATTCAGGTGTGCCCCCCCAATCCTGTGTGGAAATGTAGAAACAGTCAGGTGTGTCCCCTCCCTCAGTCCTGTGTAGAAATGTAGAAACAGTCAGGTGTGCCCCCCCCAATCTTGTGTAGAAATGTAGAAACAGTCAGGTGTGACCCTCACTCCTGTATAGAAATGTTGAAATAGTCATGTGTGCCCCCAATCCTGTGTAGAAATGTAAAAACAGATAGGTGTGCCCCCCTCCAGTCTTATGTAGAAAGTTAGAAACAGTCAGGTGTGCCCCCCAATCCTATTTAGAAATGTAGTAGCAGTCTTGTGTGCCACCCTCCAATCCGATGTACACATTTTGTAATAGTCAGGTGTGCCCTCCCCTCCAATCCAATGTAGACATGTAGTACCGTGTTTGTCTAGGTATAATACCAGTGGAGCACAGATGACCTGAGGTGGCCAAGGTAGCAGGATAGATTGTAACATTTGTACAATATGGAGGTGAGCATGTGTTAGGTTGGTGTGTGTTTCATATTGTGTGAGAGTGGTCAGTATGTATGCATGTTGAGGTTTGAACTGGTGGCCATTGACCACTACTGCCAATGACAGGGCCAAGTCTTCACAACTGTAGTGCCAAAGACAGTTCCCCCAGTATAACACATGCTAGCAGTAAGCCATTGTAAATGTATGGCGGTAATATGTGTCACCATATGAAAGATGAACATGGCATGACTGTTGGGCTAGATATACAAGCAGTACACAGGGAAAGGTACCCCAGACATACAGTATATAATGTGTAACCATGAAATGGACACACCCTTGGAATTGTACATACAGGTATGGATCACATTATCTGGGCTTGTAGTAGGGAATACCAATGTCGTCTGGCTGAACACTTGCAGATCACAAAGGTGATAGGACTGATGTATTGGGAAATGGCTGATGTCCCTACACAAGCCAGCATAACTGGAATGCCCCATGCATATCTGTGAGTCAGATGCAAGTAGTGTCCAAAGCACACATACACCCAGTTCACCCAAACACCACCCACAGGTACCTCTCTGGTCGTATCCCTGCTGTTGGGAATGGGTACAATATGACCTCCACCTGTGTATGGCAGCAGCGAAAGAATTCAGCATGCAGTGCAGGTGTTCCATGCAGGTGTGTTCCTAGCTGTAAGTAGCACCCTGCCAGCATCCACACCACCTGATCAATACTGATAGAAAGTATTGGCATGAACACCTAGCACACCTACCCTGTCACCCCAGGGGAATATAATGTATGGCAGTCTGGGACTGTAGGAGTGACAGAATGCAATGGCCTGCATCATCACCAAATGGCCTACAGGCCTCTGCAAAAGGGCTGTGTCTCACCCATACTGCCAATGTATGTTATGTCATGGACACCCAAATAACAACACAACACACTCCACATAAGCCATATGCAAGGCCATGTGGACAAACCACAGTAACATTTCCACCATGTCCCACTGCATGAACTGTGGACCAACACCAAAACACAGCTGTGATGAGGTGATAACTATAGGGAAAGTATTAGAGAATGTATGCATAATGGTGGGTGGGAGCATGGGCAGCATGGAATGTGCAAGGTCCAATACACAGCCATATGCACATACTATCCCTGGCTGCAAACACAAAAATGGGTTGCTACAAACCTGCCCGTACACCACAATAGGGGTAATGTCCTGACTTACAACCCCTGTCTCTGGGTAACCTGTATGAATCTGTACAGCTGTGAGGTATTGCCACAGCAAGATAAGGCCATACTGTCACGTCGATGGATGTACAAGTATGGGATCCTCTACCAGCACTGTACCAAGTTGCTGAACTGGATACACAGACTCAGCAGCAAGTATCTGCAGCTCCCCCTCTAGAATGGCATAACTTTTCTTGAATATGTAGGCATTTAACCACAATACTAGACACAGCTGTAGTCACCTTGTGTTCCCCAGGACATCAATGTGAGCAAAAATATCCACCTTACAATACTTGAGGACGTAAAACATCACAGTGTATAACAGTACACATGTCTGAATATCTCTGCTAACACCAGCACCATGAAGCAGAAGCAGCACAGACACAATTGCCTACAGTACACAATATCCCTTGCACAGTGTGACCCTATATTGCCAACTGATCTACAAATATCCTGCAGAAACAGTTTGCTACCTGTAGGTGTAGAACACAAAGGTCTACACTGGAGTACAAACTACCTGGAATGGAGCCACACATTCAATACCGAAGGGCATACTGGGCATGCTTACACACTTAGAGAAATGAAGGCGATGTCAGACAGCAACATACTGAAAGGTCATAATGGGCACGCTCACACACTTGAAGCCCATGTCTGCCAACAACAGTGGGCCATACATATCTGACAGTTGCAGATGTTAGTGCATACACTCCTCAGTATGCACCCATCATGCTTTGCACACACATTGGCTAGGAATACACACATATATCCAAGGACAACACACTATAATATGCCAAAAGTACACATACATAGATGTGTGGAAGAGAGTGACAGTGACAAAGAGCCTTCTATCATGAGGCCTGTCCCACCCAGCACACAGCCAAATGGCTACAACCACATCATGTGTAAATGTCACTCACTTTAGGAATTAGCCATTGGTATCTCTCAGCATTACAGACTCTGTGGTGCAAGTGCTGGCTGTGCAACATGACTGTTCATAGGTTCATAGCTTCATAGATTAGTACTAAGCTAACTGCCCTTGCAAGCCATTTTAAGCCTAGCCAATTATCCTTTGTGAAACTCAAACCTGCCCTTTGTTTTGTTTGGCAAACCACCACCTTAGGCACCCCTCCACCCAACCCCTGTAGAAGGCAGTAGTCATCTAGCAGTTGTATGCATGTACCTGCAGAATATAAAACTGTGTGTGCCTGAATGTGGTGTGTCTACCTCTAGATGAATGGGCTATGGCTCATGCACACACACTGCCCCTCCCCCCATAGCCCTACTAAGACAAGCCCACTGATGTCATTCACTTTGAAATACACCTTTGGGAAAGGAGTAGTTCAGTGATCTCTGTGGTGCATCCTATAATGGTGTAATGCTGTAGTGTGATAAACTAGTTAGGTAGGAATTCTAATCCCAGACATGGCAACTGTGTGTGTGTGTGTGTGTGTGTGTGTGTGTGTGTGTGTGTGTGTGTGTGTGTGTGTGTGTGTGTGTGTGTAGGGAGCAATGCTTTTTAGGCTAGTCACACTCACTACAATTCAAATGCCTTACTTTGGCAAGGCTGCTGATGTCATTCACTTTGAAATGCACCTTTGGGAAAGAAATAGCCCAATGATCCCCATGGCGCATCCTACAACTGCGTAATGCTGTAATGCAATAAACTAGTTAGGTAGTAATTCTAATCCCCAACATGGCAACTGTGTGTGGGTGTTTGTGTGTGTCTCTCTGTCTGTGTAGGGAGCAATACTTTTTAGGCTAGTCACACTCACTACAATTCAAATGCCCTACTTTGGCAAGACTGCTGATGTCATTCACTTTGAAATACACCTTTGGGAAAAGACTACCCCAGTATTATTTGTGGCGTATCCTCTAACTGCGTAATGCTGTAGTGTGATAAACTAGTTAGGTAGGAGTTCCAATCCCAGACATGGCAACTGTCTGTGTAGGAAGCAATGCTTTTTAGGCTAGTCACACTCTTGCCCTACTTTGACAAGGCTGCTGATGTCATTCACTTTGAAATACACCTTTGGGAAAGGAATAGCCCAGGATTCTCTATGGTGTGTCCTTTAACTGTGTAATGCTGTAGTGTGATAAACTAGTTAGGTAGGAGTTCTAATCCCAGCCATGACAACTGTGTGTGTGTCTTTGTGTGTGTGTGTCTCTATCTGTGTAGGGAGCAATGCTTTTTAGGCTAGTCACACTCACTACAATTCAAATGCCCTACTTTGGCAATGCTGTTGATGTCATTCACTTTGAAATACACCTTTGGGAAAGGAATAGCCCAATAATCTCTGTGGCGTGTCCTATAACTGTGTAATGCTGTAGTGTGATAAACTTGTTAGGTAGGAGTTCTAATCCCAGACATGGCAGCTGTGTGTCTATGTATGGAGCAATATTTTCTAGGCTAGTCACACTCACTACAACCTAAATGCCCTATGTTGGCAAGCCTGCTGATGTCATTCACTGTGAAATACAACTTTGGGAAAGGAGTAGCCCAGTAATCTCTGTGGTGTGTCTTATAAAAGTGTAATTCTGTAGTGTGAGATAGTACTTTGGTAGGGATTCTATTCCCACACACGGCAAGAGTGGACGTTTGTGTTTTTTTGTCTGTGTAGGGAGCAATGCTTTTTAGGCTAGTCACACTCACTACAATTCAAATGCCATACTTTGGCAAGCCTGCTGATGTCATTCACTGTGAAATACACCTTTAGGAAAAGAGAAGCCCAGTAACTCTGTGGTGTGTCCTATAACAGTGTAATGTTGTAGTGTGATATAGTACTTTGGTAGGGGTTCTATTCCCACACATGGCAAGTGTGGATTTTTTTGTGTGTGTTTCTTT
Source organism: Protopterus annectens (assembly GCF_019279795.1). Taxonomy (NCBI): domain Eukaryota; kingdom Metazoa; phylum Chordata; order Ceratodontiformes; family Protopteridae; genus Protopterus; species Protopterus annectens. Next base: position 1,078,672,240 of record NC_056737.1, read on the forward strand.
GTCTGTGTAGGGAGCAATGCTTTTTAGGCTAGTCACACTCACTACAATTCAAATGCCCTACTTTGGCAAGCCTGCTTATCTCATTCACTGTGAAATACACCTTTGGGAAAGGAATAGCCCAGTAATCTTGGTGGTGCGTCCTATAACAGTGTAATGCTGTAGTATGAAATAATACTCTGGTAGGGGTTCTATTCCCACACATGGCAAGTGTGGATGTTTGTGGGTGTGTTTCTTTGTCTGTGTAGGGTGCAATGCTTTTGAGGCCATTCACAGTCACTACAACCTCAACTGACCTTCTTTGGCAAGCCTGTGGATGTCATTCCCAGTGAAAAACACCTTTGGAGAAGGAGTACTCCAGTAATCTCTGTGCGTCCTATAACTGCGTAATGCTGTAGTGTAATAAACTAGTTAGGTAGGAGCTCTAATCCCAGACATGGCAAGTGTGCATGTTTCTGTTTGTCATTCGTATCTTGTGTGGAGGTGGCTGTGAGTGTTTAACGACTGGACTCGTTGTGCAGTGGGTTTTGCAAATTTCTTATATGGTGGCCCTATTATATATTACAATCTCCACCTTACAAGGATAACAGATGTGAAATGCCTGAGAGGCTGGGGTGCCAATCCATACCCCTACATGTGACATCAAGGCCTGGCGAACAAAGTTAGCAACCCTTGTATTACTCAGAGAACACTAACAACCCATGTCTCATACACAAACACACTGGCCTAGGCAACAACCGCTATGTTTGTAGTACCCTGCATATTGCCCACAGATAGTAACCATGGTGTGATTGCAGTGGACTACAGAGGGCTTGGCACCATGTCCATCAGTACAATAGGCACGTACATGCAGACAGTGTGCCTTCACTATGTTCCCCACTGGACCCCTGCAACACCTGTGGTGCCATCAAATGTGACCCACAAAGGACATACCATGCCTTAAACACATGCCCTGTATGGACAGATGCCACTGACACCAGGGAATACCTGTATCATGCTATCAATGTAGGTGTAGGGTCAACCTGCTGTCCATTACCAGTTCCCATCACATAAGGCCAGGACTGGCATATCTGATGATAACAATCTGTGTACACAATATGGGCTAGACACCCCAGGTACAGTTCCACATGTCACTGTACATGCATGTGGGACATGTGCACACTCCAGATAGCGTCCATGTCATCGATTATAGAACACATGGCAAGCATTGTACAGAAATGGCCACTTACAGTTACCCAGATGACTGGATGATGAATACAATACCCACCTATGTGGGCCAATCCAGACACTACACCCCTGAGCCACACTGCAGACCATTATCATGTGGCCTGATGCCAAGTATACCCTTCACCTAACCTTGTATAGCCTTCTGGCACAGTCAACCACTACACACCCATGAAGCAATGCATGCATGCATGTCAGTACTGGCACCCTGTGTCTGTGTGTGTGGTGTATGATACTTTTGACCACATTCACACTCACTACAACTCCCACTGGCATACTGAAGCATGCTGTCTGATGTCAGACACCGTCACATACCCTTTGCCCATATAACCTCCGGATAACCCCTGTGGTGCATGTGATACCTGCACATTACTGTATTGTGGCAAACTAACTAGGTAGGAAGTGTATTCCTGACCCTGCCAAGTGTGTCAGTGTGTGTGAGTCCCTGAGAGAGTGTGGTTGTGTTGGCGGTGGCACCTTTTCATGTGGACAGGCACGTGTACTACACCTACTATATCATTACCATATCATTGTTGCAGGTGTCAGTCACCATTACATATACATTTGGACAGCTCCTCAGTATGTAAGCTATGTGGTGCATGCAATAACTGCATAGACATATGATAGCAGTACATAGTCAGTCAGTGGTTTGAAACCCTGTACTGGTAGGTGTGTGACATAAACATGCTTAGATTTTACTCTCCCACCCACTCCCTGACTTACTTTGTCACAGTCTCTCTCACTCCCTCTCTGGTGGATGAGGAGAACTACACCTACATTGCTTAGGCAGCAGCTTGTGTTTTATAAGTGATGCTCATGATCAGCTGATGGCCTCTGCATGACTTGCAGCCCTCCTCTAGCTGACTGCATGTGGAACAGGTGTGGTAACATTCCCATAGCCAATTGCATGGAAACACACTCCAATATCTAGGAACATCATGTTGGTGTTGGGCCTTTTCATTCACTGTGAGCAGGACCTAGATTGGGTGTTTGGCAAACAGCATCACAGATGGATTTGGGATTTATCTCTAACATACACTGTGGAAACAGGACAACACACAGGTGAGGGATGTGCCTGACATGACTACAGAATGTAAGTGTTGCTATTCTGCATTTGGAGTAATGTCGGTTTAACAGGGTGTGTGTGGATATGGCTGGTCTACATGTTTTAATACCTGTCATGAATGTCGCTTTAACAGGGTGTGTGTGGATATGGCTGGTATACATGTGGCTGTGTTGGCGGTGACATGACAGTGCTATGTTTCTGAGAAAACCCCCATCTGTAGAGTCATCTGCAGTCTGGGCAGTGTGTGGTGCCTTTTGTTTCTTGTGTTACTCACAGAATACCTACCTGAGAACTGCAGAAGCATAGTGTGAGGACTGCAGTCAGTACATGGTGAGAGCCATGAGAGTTAAAGACTTCATATCCCTCATAGGACATATGTCACAACAAACCCTGTTACAACAGTAAATGTATGAGGATATCACAGCAACATGTCAATATTGGCCCTGTGTTTGTGCCTTCAGCCACAACTCTGTCAACATTTGTACATATGTCAAGCAGTAAGAGGTGCATATGTTCTGTACACCATTATTTATTGACATCATATCTGAAAACAAGCCAGTAAAATAGACTGCTACCCGTTATGTATAGTAGGGGTTATATTTGAGGACATAACCTGGGCATTCTGTGGTTGTGTATACAGTACTTAGGTCTGTGTATTTATGGTGATTGTTGACAGTGTGTGTATTGTGAATATGTACCTTGGCCTGTGTAGAGACTGTGGTAGATGTAATTGTTCTTGGTCCTGTGCTATCTGATGTTACATGCTGCTACAGTGTATGGTGCCCTATCGGCATACATGTTTGTAGGGCCAAACACACAACACAGTGTGAAAGTGGCACATATGAGGATGGTGTTGATCAGACAGTCCATATACTGTAATATTAAGCTTGTTTACCATATGTGGCTGTGGCTTTGTCCACATTGGTTGTGGGTATGCATTTTCACACAGGTGTCTGTTACTCTGTGCTGTGACACGCCTGTAGAGCCTGCTATATTTGCAGCAACATGTGTATTCCCCCATAAGAAATGTAAGCCAGTGTTGTGGCAGCCTGCCTGTAGTTTGCACATTGCTTTGTTACATGCCTAGCTGCTTAGTGTACTTACCCAGTGTAATGTTATGTCCAGATATTTGCCAGATGTACTGCTGCTGGGCCACCATAACTGTCATGTATTTCTGTCAAAGCAGTGGGATGCTGTACAGATGTATGTCACTAATTAGTGGGTAGCATGTGGCCATGTGACCTCTGCACCAACGGTTATGTGTCAGGACAGACAGGAGTGTGTGAATGCATAACCTATGTGGACATATGTATTCCAGTATTTACGTGATATACCCATCTACATGGCTGTTAACATCCACATTGTCAGGCTTGGTCCACATGTCTTGCACTAAGGGGTTCTGTGTATACCTCTGGACTTACCAGGGTGTGTCAGACTGTCCACATTTATTGGCCATATCTCTGCTGTAGTCCACAGGATCATTACTGTGCTAGCAGTGGTGCTGTACTATGATGTCCTTAGGATGTCTGTCAGTAGCCAATGGTGCACATGTTAAAAGCAGATGTGACCTCCCACACACATGTCTGTTAAGACAACCCCTATTACAGTAGCAGCAGTCTACATATATACCTGCAATACATACCTGACATCCTCTTGCACTAAGAGGTTGGGACTATTGGGGCTGAGGTAGGACTCCGCTCCATATTCTGGACATATGGTGAACATATTTGTATATATATTTATCCATATATCTATATTGATATATACAATATACATATCGACATACATAGATGAATATAGATATATATATATATATATATATATATATACACACACACACACACACACACACACACACACACACACACACACACACACACACACACACACACATATAAACACTCAAATATATACATAGCAATATATGTCTACACATACACAGATATAGATGCATATGCACATATACTTATAGATATCTACATATATCAGCAGTAATAGGTATATCAGAATAGATATGTATGCATATATAGTTATAGATATATATATCTATATCTAAATAAACAGGCATATCTGTACACATATGATGTGCATACATATATAGCTATATATACATATCTATATATATATATATATATATATATATATATATATATATACATATACACACACACACACACACACACACACATATATATATATATATATATATATATACATACAAAGAGATCTACACATGGCCATATATATGATGGACTATACAGATGTGTATACATGTGTATGTACATGTAGACATATATCAATATATGTATATGTATATATCCATATTCCTGTTATGTGTAAAAATCACGGTTGTGTATAACTTCCCAGATATATCTCACCGTATGTGTCTGATATGTGTACATTATAATAAAACAACATATGTGATACAACAGCCATATTAATAACAAGTACTACATAATTGTGGAAGTAAAGGCAATTGTTCAATACTAACCAATATGTGTATTGACAGATATGTTGGAAAAACAACAGCTGTTTTCACATTGGTCATGGTGTAGTGGTTAAGTGTTGTGACTATAGTGTACAGGGTCCTGGGTTCAAGACCAGCAAGGGCTGTTCATTTTGTTGCTGGGAAGAACAAGGGCTGTTGGATACAGAGTGGTTAAGGCAGTTTTGAGCAGCTTTAAGTGTGTTTGCGCAGGTCTGTGCTAAGCTAAGTGGTGCTAAGCTATGGGTAAATGTTCGGGTGCTTACACAGTGTAAGCTTAACTTACCAGTGCACAAATCAGCTTAGCTGTTATATTCGAGCAATGTTGATACCTGCTAAGCATGGCTTAGCCCTGATAACCAGTTCTCACCACCCAGTCCAATAACATAGCAGGGTAATGACATCTGTAATAAGTGTATGTAATGCACCTATGTGCTGTCATTACAGTAGCCAGGGGTGTGCATGTCATGTCTGGGACACACAAGTATATGAGGCCTGTACAGCACTGTTATCCATGTGAATGTGTTACATACAGGGGTAGTAGCCCAGGGTATGTGCTGTCACACTGACATGCAGTGTATCATGGTGGTACTACTGTTGACAGTGCTTTCCCAGGCAAAAGTAGAGTGCTAAATGTAGTACTGACAACAGGCACACCTGAACTCTGAGGCCTCCGTTGTCTCCCTGGTGTGTGAGCTGTGTCACAATATATATCCCCTACTGGATAATGATCTGACATGTGGAATGTAACTGTAGAGTACCGTCTGTATAGCACATGTTAGTGAGGGCTTCTAACATGTAGTTATGGCATACATATTCTTTTCAAATGTCTATCTGTCAACACATTCATCCTACTGCATAGCTACTTGTCAAGCTGATGACTGTCAGTCCCTGTACAGATGTGCAGATGGCAGGTATCCAGCTGGGATATGTACAGGCAACCTATGCTTGATTGATACTGACATGTCTGCCCAGCTGTGTAAGAACTGGCACATATAGGAGACAACACCCTGTACACACCACATGCCACAGGTACCTCCACTACACTACCACAGTCAACAGAACGTGCTTGGGTACAGGTCTCCATCACAGACACTAACCATGTGTTATAATACATGTTGCATACATATCAACTTGATCACCTCAGTGGCCATGTGCAGGAGGCACCCAGAGGATTAGCTGATTCATGTCACTCTCACCCTGAGGGTCACCACAGTGGTGTCTGTCGATAGATTGCCTGCTGCCACTGTACACATATCCCCTACACAACCCATCTCTCCATGGACAATAGCTAGGTACACAGCTATGACCACCTGCAGTGATGCACCCCAGTACTGACACATGTGTACGTGTGCATTACTGAGGATAGCAGTGTCTGTGTGTTAGTACACCTGTACTTGGGAATTCTATGAGGTCCTGCACAACCACTGTAACACCCATTGCCATAGTCAGATGTGGTTGCTGCTGTATCAGACATTACATGTACCCTGTTATGCTCCTCTCCTGAATGGCTACATGAGCCTTGCAGTACCAGCACAACAGTGTTGTACAAATGGGTTGATAGGCATGGGATGCCCATTGTGTTCTAGCAAGTGTGTGTATGTGTGCATGTCTGTATATCTGTAGGGTACATCATTCCAAGGCCTCATACTCCTATTACAATACCCATTGCCACACTGTAGTACAGATTGTTTTGTTGCTGCCCGTAGGTGAGGCATGACAATGCAACACCCTACTATGCCTGTGGCATGTGCATTAGATGCATATCTCTGTAGTACCACTGTTGGGATATACAATGGGTTGTATCGCAGTCATGTGCAATGTGTGATGCTGGGTATGTCAGAGTGTCATCATGGGTTTCAGGGAGTACAATATCCACTGGGAGATGTGGGTGCTGTGTACACTGTCATTACACCAAGGTACACGCGGTATATGTCTCATGTACCACTTTATGGTGACCACTGTCACCATCAACCATTCAGGTAACTGATACCACAATTCAGCCCAGTTATGCATGTGCTGTGTGCACCCTAACTGTAACACATTGGACACACAGTCAAGTTAGTTAGCAGTGATAGGCCCAGGTCTCTCGGATGTGTGTCTGCCTGTTATGTGTCTGTTTATGTGTATATGATGGTATGTCACGCTATGTATTGTCCTAATATAACCATTACATCCCCCATTAGCATACTGTACATGTCTGGGGATGTTTTGCATGTAACATGTAACCTGGAAAGCACCTTACCCTAAATACTGTGTGTTGTGTGCAATGAAAGCCACACACTTCAGTAGCACTACATACCTATGTAGGGGTCTAGTCCCAGTGTTGCCAAGTAAGAGTGTGCATGTATGTGGATGGGTCTACATCAGGTTTCAGATTATACACGTCCCAGCGAGTCACCTATCCATGTGCACAGACAATAACTGTTACACAAACCTGTAACATGTGTTCAACTGTACCCTATAAATGTCACAGACATGGTGTCATCACAGTGCCATACCCTGTTGTGGAATATGACTGCAGATCATCCTCCTGCTGACACATGTACACCTACAACACAAATGGATAACATTATGGAGACCAAAATCAACCAGTGTTACAAACAGCTATAATGCATCATTGCTGGATGGATACATTACCTGATATGTATGCATTAAACTGTACTCTGGACAACATGTTACACTGCAGTACTTTGGTACACTGTAGTATAGTCACCGTGTGCATCAGAACCATATTAGCCTGTCACTGCATCGATGTTATGGATGACAGGGATGTGGCAAAGCTATCATCATATGTACAGGGTATGTTGGTTTGCCAGAGGCTGAGGGTGGGCCATACATTAGACACCATGTGTGTGGGTGAGGGGTGTAATGAGGTGAACTGGGCATGGTGATGTGGTGTGTGTAGGTATGGGGTTGCCCTAGGTGTGTTTATATAGTGTGTGGGTATGTTTGTGCAGAGTTCTGCCATGTGGCTGCCCTATACAGGTGTTTATGGACAGCTGCAGACCATACCTGGCAGGGTGTCCAGTTCACTGCCTCTGGCCATGGTCACGTGGACTGTGCTTGCCAGGGGTTTCCTGGGCACATCGAGGTACAGACCTCAATGTGCTACTCTTCCCTGATGATGACAGATGTCCCCTGGAACTAGGTCCCTCCTGGGACTGTCTAGGACCACATGCTCATGGCCTGCTGTGGTGTGGTGTGGACAGCATCCCCCCTGCAGTTCTGGGGCTGGGAACACCTTGGTGACTTAGCATGTCCACGTTGACTGCCAGCTGTTGCTGGCCTACGTCCAAGTGGCTGTCACTGCACTCCCACCACATGTTCAAGCACGGACAAACCACGGTTGATGAGGCCCATCATCTCACCATACCATCTATCCATGAGCTCGGCATAAGCAAGGATGGCGCCAGACAGCTCATGGAAGTTGTCACTTGCAGATATGAGAGCAGCCCTCTGCAGCCTCAGGCCCTGTCTGGTGTAATGTTGCATACGTGCCTGCACCACCATGAGCCTGAAACATGTGCCTGGTGTGCCAGTTGTGGTGTGTCTGCCAGGAGCATGATGACCAGTGGTGCTATCACGAGCACCCTGGTTCATCTGCCTATGTGGTGCCCTGCTGAACATCCGGCTATGCCTGCTGTGACCAGACACAGTAGGCATGGATACCACACTCTGGGATGTCAAATGATGGCTCTGTTTCAGCCTCTGATGACTCCACCTGTGCCTGAACAGTATTATCATCATCTTTGGTGTCTGTATGGACACCAACATCAGATTACATGCAGGAGGGACCCTGACCCACCTCTCCACCTGTGGGGGAAAACAAGAAATGCACTTTAAGGCCTGTACAGCATTGTATAACAATACACACACACACACACACACACACACACACACACACACACACACACACACACACACACACACACACTCACACACCATCTTAATACCTATCTGTCCGTGACTTTACAGACAGTCCCATGTTTATTCCCATGTGTTCTCCATCCTGCATCACACTTGGTAACATACACTCATTAATACCACTCATTAACGTATCATTCCTCTAAATGCCTAGACAAGTGATCACAACACAAGACCTGTTACTCCTTTACCTCCATGACCTGAGTGGAGTGGTTTTACATGGCCTCACTGCTGTCATTCAGTGTTCACCCTGTGTATATCTGGACATCATGAGCATGGCCCCTATATGTGAGGGGTTACTATGTTGACTTCATAATTTCACTCACTGGAGTGTCATGTGTAAGTATTGCTCAGTACATGCCAGATATGCTACTCAATCAACCTATCATGTGACAACTGTAATATATGGATATACTCCCTGGTGTTGTCTAGTAATTCTCCAATGCGACTGTAGTGCTGCATATGTGGTTCACCGGTCACCTCTCTGCTGAATGCGATATTAAGGGTATATCTGGTGTCTACCTTCCCTCCCAATGCATGTTCCATGCTACAGACCTTTTTATACTATCAGCTGTTCTGCGATTACATACATGACAAGTATTCCTGGTGTGTCATGTGTCAGTCCATGTCCATGTAGTGCACGATCCCAAAGGGAAGTACTGCTGTATGAACAACCCCACAATCACACATGTGCATACATGGACACCCACACAAACACACACACATGCACACATGCATCCTACATGCATCAACCTCCCTCCACTTCACCAGAGTGACCCTACAGACAAAATAACCACACACACACACACACACACACACACACACACACACACACACACACACACACACACACACACACACACACACACACATACAGGTGAGATTGCACAAAGATAGTACATACAGTCCTCCTATTACCCATCTGTCAACATGCATAACATGGTACACAACAGCATGCCGTGCAGCTATAGTCAATCCATGATAGCAACAGTATACATGTGTGCGATGCATGTGCTATGTTATTAGGTGATGCCCCTTCCCCTGGATACCACTGCACCCATGTACACAGTATTGCTGTGCACCTGTTCTGCACCCTGCCATGTACTGTGCACCAAACCTCACAGGTATACAACCCATTGCTGAATGTGTAGTACTGTGTCAGTTATGTCAGCTCTAATGCTCACAGCCACTATGTTTTTCAGCAACAATACCTGGGATGATATGTGGACAGATGTCATTTGTGAATGCCTGATGTCTGGTTTACAGATCTCAACATCAGCGGACCATGTATGACCAATCCAATATTATTACACTGACAACCATCAGACCATACCATGGCTATGGGGAGTGTACACACCCTTATTGATATGACGCACCCTTCCTTGATCTGCCATGGGACCACATCACAGCATATATTAACAGTACATGAGCTCAATATGTGACATATGTCCTGTACATTCACATGCGGTGTCTACAGAATGTGTTAGGTGTGCAGATGCTGACCGTGATGCATACACTCTGTGTGTGCATATGTGTGCACGCCCTTATCATGATGGTTTGTTGCACCTATTGTTATGTGTACTACAGCAGTCACTACTCCTGGCAGGGGTATACTAGCATGGGCCATCTGCATTTGCCAGTGTATGTTAAGACTGCCCTGCACATGTCCCCCAAATCTGCATTATTGCAAGGTCTACTCATGTGCACATCCCTTGGTGTTCACACACTGTCGTCACTATTGCTGTGGGGGTAGGGTTACTTCTGCTACAGTTCCTGAACCTGACTGTGTGCATATACAGACATTCTTAGCATCCTTAGGATCCCTGCTGCAGTGCACTGGGGTGTTATGCTGACACCCCCACACCACCTTCAGCCTTTTTGCAGATGCTTGACAAGTAAGGCCTACACATGTGTGTCAGTTTGCAGTGTCCCATACACTGAACACCATGTGTTACAGCCTAGTCCCAGCTAATAATGTGGACCACAGTAATACATTGTGCCATAGCATAAATCTATAACAGTTGCCAATGCACTACTGGTATATACACTGTTGTCGCACTATATATGTGTATATGGGTGATGTTTCACACATGTTCCTACTGTAGGCCATGTCTTCCACCATTATGTTAATACCTGTGGACACATTCTGCAATGACAGGATGTTAGTTATCTTGCAGGTGTATGACATACCCTTGCAATACCCCATCATGGTCACCACTGTGATGCCATGCATTTAACAGCAACAATACATGCACTTGTACAGCATGCATTCTGGGTAGGTGTGTTAGATGTGTGCATGGAATATACCATAGCCATTACATGCTCAGTGTATTGGCAAGCATCAACATAAACCATACTCACCAGCTACAGGCTGCTCTCTTGGTGGTATACTGGAGGGACCTACATAAGAGAGTGAGAGATGTGAAGTCAGTGGCCACACCTGCGGGATTGCTACAGGGTAGGTGCAACATTACAGTGCATCAACAGTACATGTCCAGAATACTACCACGTATGCACATCTGTTTATTACTACTATGCAGCAACAAACTATGTGTATGACATGTCAGATATGCATGATCTACCTGTACAGATGCAGATGCATATGCAACAGTTGTCTACTGATGTGCCCTGTGGCCTTACCTGCACACTCCTCAGCCAGTGTGTGGGTAGCACCCACCTCCACAATGATGTCTGGCAGTTGTTGGCTGTGCAGATGGTCAGGTGCCATGAGGCTGTTGAGTGCCTCAACACATGTCGGGGGGGGTGGATGGCATGGCCCCCCCTGTTGCCAGGTGATCTCCCCAGACTGCAGCAGCACGCTGATGGGCATTGCGAAGCAGGTCAGAACAATGATGCTGGACCTGCTCATAACTGCGGTTGTGCAGTCCAACATCATTGGCCATGTGGACTAGGTCGTTCAACAGAGCAGTCCGCTGCTGCTGCTCATGGGTGGCCTGGCCAAACAGGACAGGGTAGTGCTGGATTAGATAGTTTAGCACTACTTCATTCTCAGCAGCTGAGTAAGCAGGGTGCCGTCCATGTGATATCTTGCCTGAAAGACATAAAAATGGAAACAGGTCTGAGCAACTCATACTGCAAGGTTACCACAGTTCTTAATACACATCTCTGTCACCCCCCACCATATCAGCGACAACAAACTGTACACACAACTCAATAGGTATGGCTACAGCTTACCTATCAGTGGGACAGATATTATATTGTACCACACTTTGTGCTATGTGTTTGTAGCCATGTTCCCTGTGTGGAAACTATCATTGCTGGCCTGTTACAGACTATTCACCTGCATGCCATTGTCAGGGCTACTATAGTTCCATATATGCCTGTGGTATACTTGCTATGTGATTGCTGCACATCTGACATTCTGTGTTATTGGGGATATCTATGCATGCTGTTGGACATGTTCCAGGATTGTGTAGGCTATTAATACCCACATATATTCTATAACAGCGACATAATAGCATGTTTAGGGAATATTTGCCAGCAAAACCACTCATCTGCCCATGTTACCAGGCTACATCACATGTGGGACCCACCCTGGGGCCTCCTCATATACTGGTCCAGCACTACCTTTGGTTGGAACCACCTCAGGAGATGTTGTCCCCCCCTGGGGGCACACACAGACATTATCTTGCCCCCAGAGGTCAGGCCCAGGGTCTGTTCCATAGTGGGCTCCACAGACACTTGTGGGATATGCTACATCACCTTGAGGCACCCAGTACACATTCACATGGTCTACAGGCTCCTCCTGCTCAGCCTCCAGGCTAGGAACCTTCAGGGCATGGACTGCTGTTGTTAGTGGCAGTGGGTGGGAGGCTTGTTCCCATTGTGTCCATACTGGGGCCCATGGGGTTTCCACATTGCAAACCACACACACCATCCAGGGTGTTTACCCACCACATGTGTCAAATACTACCCCTGTAGGCAGTCCTCTATATCTACCAATCTGGACCACCTCCAAAACTATACCTGCCATAATTCCCCATATTCCCATTCCCTACTTCACAGACAAGGGCAATGTGATCCCAACAAGAGGTTCACATGTGCCATACTCATCCATGTTGCACACACTGACAGCTGTATATATCTGTGTGTGTATTGCTATTTGTGCTGTTCCCTCGCACATAGCATGCAGCACTATGGTGGTAATATAGGGGACATGTATTTACATACATATAAGTGTGTGTGTGTGTGTGTGTGTGTGTGTGTGTGTGTGTGTGTGTGTGTGCATATATGTAGACGTGTATATATATATATATATATATATATATATATATATATATATATACATATATATGTGATGTATATATGTGTTTATATATATGTCTACATATGGGTATCTGTATATCTGTGGACATATATATATATATATATATATATATATATATATATATATATATATATATATATATATATATATATACCTATATATGGGGTACATTTAGACATCAGGTCCACAATCTCAAAACTCCTTCCTGCACAGCTGCACTGTTCTGCCTTGCTACAACACAGAAAGGTGCCACATATAGACACAGCCTAACATTAGGGGGTATATGTAGGGCCAGATTGCAGGTAACCCTATTACACACCTATGGCATTCCAACATGCGACAATACATGTTAACCTGAGTATCCTGCAAGTGGTGGGCTGTGGATTTCACGTGTTCATCATTATGGCATTACTTTCACCACCAGCTTTGGCCACATTAATATACATGCTTTCCATTACACAACACACACTATGATGGCTTACATCTTATCAGTCAGTGCTGCTCTGCACAGTTGATAGGTATGGTCCACTACCCACATGGACAGACTCTATTGTCCTTAGCAGTTGTTCAGCTGAACATCATTACAACACCTGATGGCACATATAAATCATTCCACATCATCTATCCCATTATTATGGACCAAGTACTACAGTCACTTACATGCATATATACTTCACATACCTGTTGTGGGAATGAGGTCTGTTCTAGATAGTGTCCTTGTAAGGATTTTTTTGTTCTCATTTTGCTTGGCCTTTAGCCTGCTTTTTTCCTAGTTTGTTTGTTTGTTTCACATTCAATTTCAGTTTCTTTCACTCTCTCTTTAGTAAATGGACTGAACTGTTTTGAATAGATTGCAGCATGGCTTTTGTAGGTGATGCACATGATCAGGTGATGGCCTCTGCACCAATCAGTGTCCTCCACTTGCTACCTGCATGCAGCATGCTGTGTAGTGCTTCCAATTACCACTGTCATAGCAACCAACTACTATAAATCCCTACATCATGTGGGTGTGGTCCCTTTACCTTTCCTGTATGGTGGACATCCTTCCTGTGTGTGAGCAGCAGTGTTACAGACAGCAGGTAGCAATACCTCTTACAAGAGAACTTGCACACTCAGGCCAGCTACATATTTGTATGGGGTTCCAGAACTACAGACAGAGTGTGAGTAGTGTTTTTGTATGCATTGTATAGCACCAGTGTTACAGGGTTGTGTGTGCATACTAGTTTAACATGGAATGCAGTCTGTCTGCATAGATCACAACTGTGGGCCTATCCACTTGATGGGCAGAGGTGTGCCTGTTATGTTTTGTCTGTCCACCACACAGGTCTTGTGTCAGATATATCACTGGCAGTGTGTGTGTTGAGTGCTATCAGTACATGGCTACATCCATTTGAGTTTCTAACTTCATATTCCTGACTAAGGGTATGTTGCAGACTATCCTGTAATACCAGCGACTTGCTTAGTGTATGACAATACTCTTTTACATACGGGCCTGTGTTACAACCTCTGTCCTCCACCTACATACCAGGGTTTGTCCATATGTCATGCTGTCAGGGGTTGTTATGTAGTGGGCTGTGAGTATGTCATGCTGCCATTCCTGCCATCATTCCACTACTGTTGTGGCCCCCACACATATTGTGGGGTTGGGTCCATATATGTGTGGGCTTCATCTACACAATACATGTATGCCCTTATGCAGTCCAGAGGCCAGTGTATGTAACAGTGGTATATGTCCCTGTATGTCAGTCTATGGGGGGGGGGTGCACCATAACTAACCTTGGCTGTTACAACATGTGGGGTATCAGGGGTAAGCTGCCTTAAGGTATCTGGATGTACATTACCATACAATTCACCTTGGGTAAATGCAGACCTACTGCTTCTTGCCATGCAGACTGATCTGTTTGTCAGTGTGATTGTGATGGTTTCAGTTATGCCTTATGTAACAGATACATCCCATTGTGTCAACTGAGGTCTTTACCCCCTAGTGATTGTGTTCAGAGTGTAGATAGAGGCTGATGGACTATACATCTGCATTACTTACTGTTAACCGATTGTTATCCTGTGGCCCAGTCTGTCTTTACTGTTGTACTACTTGAAGGCCTTTGCCTGGACAGCAACATATGTAAACCTTTCTAGAATACTGTATTAATTTATCTGTTTGACAGTTGCCTTAGTCTGTTTATATGTATTTCATAGTCTAAACAGCTATATGACATGGCATATACAACTGTAATAGTACACAAATAAAGCTTTCCCATGTATACAAACCTGTGTGTGGTGTTATATCCTTTGACCTCTCTGTGGGTATATGTTGCTGGCAACAATTGTCATTTGTATGGGTGGCTCATACAGTGTCCAGTTGGTGAGGTGGCAACTGAAGGCATAGTGGCTGTTCCGTATTGTGTGCACCCGCTACATATGTATCTTCCTATACATATCCCTGTGTGTGTATGTGTAGTTGTATATATATATATATATATATATATATATATATATATATATATATATATATATATATATATATATATATATATATATAGATATATATATAGATATATAGGTTTACCATTGAAATTGCACGGCGATTAAGTATTCGAACAACAGATGTTTGAATACTTCATATATGTGAAGGTTACATGAGTGAACGTCATTTTTGTGAATGGACTGTGCATTCACAAATATAACGTTTGCTCATGTAAAGGGATCGCAGTATGGTGCAGTTAGGGAAATACATCCCTTTCTTCACTGTAGTGCGATCTCGGAGTTGGAATATTAAGTTGGGGGGTGTGGGGGGCACAGCCCCCCACAGAGGGGTGCAGGGGGGGCTTGCTTCCCTGCATAAACGGGATGTTAGGTTAGCTAGTTAGGAACTTACGGGAAGGGTGGGATTGCTAAGTGCTGAAAATGTCGTGATCGACATTTTCGGCATTAACAGCTATTTTGCGACATTAGGGACGTTTGGTAATGTGTACTTTCGGTGAAACACTTCGCTAATAAGTATACTTTTTTTTTTAATTTCAAGATTATGATCGTAAACCATATATATATATATATATATATATATATATATATGTGTGTGTGTGTGTGTGTGTGTGTGTGTGTGTGTGTGTGTGTGTGTGCGTATCTGCATATATGTGTCGGTGTATATGTATTTTAGGAATGTTGATTGCTTCCACATTGTACATTCCCTATGGTAGCCAGACTGTACTGCATGATATGTTACTGATACCAGCCTGACATCATACAGGTGGGATGGAGTACTGTTAATATCTTGTGTCCATGTCGTGTCAGGTCCTGGTTATGGGATTTTCAACAGTTGGTATTGTATTGCATGGCAGACATGTTTGGCTGTGTGTGTGGGGGGAGTATCTATACGTACAAGACGTATGTTGCTTGGGCTCCCCCACCGCTATTAACGGTGCATGTGGTCATATATGTTTTTGTTATGTTTTCTTTTATATCTATAGATATATGTCTGTATATACATATATAGCTATATATTTATGCTTACACACACACACACATATATATATATATATATATATATATATATATATATATATATATATATATATATATATATTGCTATATATATATATATATATATATATATATATATATACATATATTTGTAGAGATATATATCTGTAGATGTATTTATATATATATATATATATATATATATATATATATATATATATATATATATATATATATATATATATATATATACATGTATAGGTATGTATATATCTATTTAGATATAAATATATATACACACACACACCTACATCTACATGTTTAAATACATTTCCTGTACTGTTGAATAACTGTGCTGGATGATATGTTTGTGAAAACATCAAGGTTATGTATATCTCACATGGCTTAGTGGTAAATCACTTTGGCTATGGCATGCAGGGTCCTGGGTTTGATCCTTGCAGAGGTTGTTTATTTTGTTGCTGGGCAGAACAAGGGCCATTGTTTACAGAGGGATTAAGGCACTTTTAAGCAGTGGTAAGCGGGTTTGCGTGGAGGTAAGCACTGCTAACTGCCGGTTACAGTTTCTTATACTCAGTTAGCTTCTTCATTGCTTAACCTTTGTAGACATTGCTTACCCCATACAAACAGGCTTAAACCTGCTTACTGCTGCTTAAAAGTGCTTACTCCCACTTACCCCTGCACTAATTTCTTTAAAAGAAAAGAAAAAAGGGTTGATAGAAAAGTGGTGAAAAAGGGGCACAAAGAGGGAAAGACAGTAGGGAAAATAGCTAGGGATGTGCAGGAAGGGTGTAGGGAAGGTCCATAGCTGCCCATTTCTTGTACAGCAACAGCTGTGCATATACACTGAATTTGGAGGTAGATTTGGACACTCAAACCCCTGAGAGAGGGGTGAGGACAACAATAATATGTTGTGATGCCAGTTAGACAAGATTACATGTGTCAAGTGGACACAAGTGCGAAATGGACAGATGTGTATGGGGCAAGATTTTTTTTTTGGAACAGATTGCCTTTTTTTTCAGGTGAGAGTGGGATGTTGGGGAGGGATAGTAGGTATATTTGGGGAGGTAGGTTGGGTAGATTAACAGATAAGACAAACAAGATGCATACAGGGGTGGTATATGACATATCTGGGAGGTAAACACCTTGATGGGGAGGGATGTTGGGAAATTGGAAGCCCATGAGCCCCCTAGTGGAGACAGTGGGACTGAGGTCCCCACCCATGGGCAGTCACCTTTGCACCTTCACAGCCCCGAAGGTGGCTGTGCTGGAAGCTGAGTCAGAGTGCCAGGCCGACCCACTAGTCATGACACGCCACACTTGAGCTGGCATAGTAAATCTCCAAACTGCTGGTTGATCCTGCCATGCACCACGACCTGGACCTGGCGACGGGTGACAGGTTCCTGTCCGCGCCCACTCCCGGGGGTGTTCGAGCCCCATCCCCTAAGGTAGTTCCACCCAAAGGTGGTGCAGGACAAACGGATGAAGAGGTCCCGGGTTGGGCCCCAGATGTGCTGGTGCCCTGTGCCACGGCCAGCTGAGGTGGGACACGTGGGTCTACTGGGACCCGCATTCTCATACGTGCTATGGTCTTTATATTTTATCAACACATGTGGATTAGTAATAGTCAACACATTCCAGGATTAGGTATAACAGCATGCATAGATATTCCCATTAACCCAGACACCAGATATGGAGCAGTTGCATAGCAAACAGAACACATGCATATATGGGACCACAGTGGTAATTACAACAGCATGCAGGTACATTGATGGTACCATGCCACCAATGTTGGAGTATTTCAGCATGGCACATGCATAGAAACAGATTTAAATAATTATCAAACAATAGGACATATGTCCCAACATTGCAGTTAAGTCAGCACATACCAATTGAGTTGGGTATTTAGTTTATTGTTGCAGATATAGTCGGGGGGGGGGCAGACATCATTTAACAACTAGTATATTCACATTACTTACCTAGTCAGTGCTGTTATCTGTACCTTCCAAGTATTAGTACACTACCCTGTTGCCTTACTTTGGAAAGTGGTATAGCTGTCGACAACTATATACATGAACTGGTTTTACCTGCAGTATACACCTCTTACCTGGTATACCTATGGAGGAATTGTTTGTTAACACTAACTGTTTCTACACATACTCCCAGATTCCAGGTTGATGTTATGCTGTGTCTGCTTAAACTAAAACACTGTCCATCACAGTTGTGTGTACTATATTGATATTGCAGTATATCTCTTATCTGATTTCTGTCTGTATTTCTCTTGTGGTTTTACATTCTGACCTTGTATTACAACACTGTTATACAGGATTTCCTAGACAGTTATATTATGTAGCACAGTGTGGATGACAGTGATGAGTAATAACTTATTATTTAGAGCAACTGCAACAATAACAATGCCATACAATACCAAAGTAAACAGTACCAGTACAGGGTATCAATCTTTTATTTCTGGGCCCAGTGTTCGTCTCTGACAGACCTGTGGGAGCAATGGTTGTTAGCACTACCTGAATGTTGCCACACAAAGTACCAGATTCCACATTAGTATTATGCACATACATCTCACTCTGTTACTGTACACACTCTGGTCACAGTTTGACAACATGGGGGTGTAGATGGGACATACTTGGCTTATTACTCTCATAACAGTTTGGGGAGTTGCTAGAGTGACAGGTTTGTTCTTATAGATGTGTGACAATTGTATTTCTTGTTTTCTGCCTAAACATCTGGGATCATCCCACTGATTTCCCAGGGTGACAGGGTGACAGGCAGCAGATATGGGCCAATATACTGGACATTTTGGACATATCTGTACAGTTGTGGGGTATGGTTCTGTATGCAGACTACTACCACTCCCAGGATTTGAACCATGGCTGTGTGTGCTAAAAATACAAGTCACGTCTCAGTTGCATGTGCTATTTGGATTTTGTTGTCTGTCTTTGCACTGTTTTCTGTCTATGTCTCTCTCAGTTGTACTAAATTACCTCTGGGGATTACACCAGTCATATACACACATTCCTACACATTTTATTTATGTTGCACAGTTTGGGTAACAGTGCTTAATATAACAGTGCTATTAAGTGATTGCAAATCTACATTACCATATGATACCAGAGTAAACACATGCAGTCCAGCAGTTAGACCTTTATTGCCAGGCTATTATGCTTTTATTTACATACAACCTATATGAGACTCTTCCTGCCATATTCTCTGGTGTTTGCAGTACTTGCCTTAAACAATACAGGTTTTATACAGGCAATTAACTTACTAATACTTTTAGATTTATTTCCTATGACAGTACATGCAAGAGTATTACTAACCTGCCTCATGTTGTAACCTCTCCAAGTGACATCTATGGGCCTCCTGGTTTGCAGCACACTCACTTGCCGCTGTGAAGGACATAAGAGGAATATTTACCCATACCTATCCATAATATACATGAAATGGCAATTATTAAACAGGTAGTGGAGTGATACTTACACACAGCTGGGACCTCCCCTGTCCTCCTAGCCTCTTGGATCCACTGATCCAAGAGATCCCCCTTTCGCCACTTCAGGTCGGCATAGTGATGCCTGACCTGCTCACCAGTTCAGGGTATGTCAGTGACACTGGTGAGGTTACGGGCAAGATGGTCACAGGCTTCTGCTTTATATTGGGAACCCTGGTACTGGCCCTGCAGCAGTCTGTCCTCATGGTCTTTGACAAGGAGTCCTGCTATGACTCTGGACTGCTGGATGCCCCAGTGCTGCACCCAAAAGCGCACACCTTCTCCCATTCCAGACATAGTGCCTGCAAGGGGAAGCTACAACCAGTTATGAGATGTATTCCCATCTGTTGGGTTTAAATAGGTTTGCTTTCCCACACTTTGCCATGATTGGATGGTTTTGAAAGGCTAAGCTATGGGCAAACCTGCTTACCTAAGGTTAGCATTGTTTAAAGGGGTATACCAATGGGAGAATTGAGTTAGCTGGCCTACACATTGCTTACACCTACTAAGCTGGCCTGTGCAATGCTTAGCATTGCTTAACATTTAATTTGCATTATATTTGCTTTTTGGCATTGATTTATTATTCATTACATGTTATATATGTGTCTGGTATCCATGATTCATGTGTGCATACACTGTATAGGGCCCTTGTGTTTATTAGGGGACTTCAACACTTTATTACAATTACAGCTCATATCTGGACTTACTGCAGTACTCCAGTTCACATATTTATGTTATGTAGTAGGTTATACAACATAAGACTGTATATAGATTCCTTTTACATGTTGTTTGATTTTCCTGTAGTGAGGATTTGTTTGGTGATACCTCAATCTGATGTACTGCTGTGATGGCTTAGTGGTTAACTACTGTGATTATAGTGTACAGGGTCCTGGGTTCAAGTCCTGTAAAGGCTGTTTATTTTGTTTCTGGCCAGAACAGTGGCTGTTGCATGCAGTGATTAAGGCACTTTTAGGCAATTGTAAGCAGATTTGTGTGGGTTTGCGTGAAGGTAAGCAATGCTAACCTCCAGTTAAATATGCTTACAGAGAGTTAGCTTCAATATTGCTTAAACTATGTGCACATTGCTAACCCCCACGCAAACAGGCTTAAACCCACTTACTAGTAATTAAATATGCTTACATCCACTTAATAGTGTTTATACTTGCTTACTAGTGCTTACTCCCACTTACCACTGCACTAATTTAGACAGCAATGTCTAATGGTTCTTGGGAAGGTGGGGGATTTGGAAGCTGTATGGCATTATCATTCATTACACATTTTACCTTCCATTTGTATCCCTGATTCCTGTGTACATATACTGTATGGGACACGTGTGACTATCTGTGGACTTTGCAATATTATGACACTGACACACACATCTGTATTTAATGCAGTACTGCAGTTCACAAATATATGTTATTTAGTAGGTTATGCAACTAAAAATATTGGTCATAAAGTGATTTGACATGGAAAATGGTATGTGCTGCAGTGGGACTTGAACCAGGAATGACAGCTTGTAAGGCGAATGCTCTGCCCACTATACTATTGCTGCACTGCTTCATTTACATACAGCTTGCTTTTCATCCTCTTTTGCCATTTAAGCTGCATTAACTGTAGCTAAGCAATGGGCAAATCTGAACACCTATGGTTAAATGTAATCTGTTTCATAAAATAAATCTTTATATTTGTTGTTTTAACTATTGCTCTTGTACATGTGGGGGAATGTTGCTGGGGATATGCATACACCTATGATTGGTCTCGCCCATTCTTTTATTACTACTCTGCTGTTCTTCATTGCAGGGGAGTGTATATTTTGAGACCTCTGCTCTCAGACACATCCCCTGCACTCTTACATGCTCCATGCAAGATCAGGAGCTCAGGCAGAACACCTTCATTAATATACATGGCACACTGCCATCCTGCTCCTAAACGGCCACTTCCATGCAGGACTAAGCTAGTTCTGCACAGAAGGATAGTGAATCCGGGGGAATGTCTCGCTGATGTCTCTTTTTCCCTACAGTTACATCCTGTAGTGCATGATATATGTGCAAATGCATGAGCAATTCCCCAGTGCTGATTTGGTGTAGTGTTGTGTTGGTCTGACTGTAGTTCAGAAGGTGCTGGCTGAACTGGTTTGCATCTCTCAGTGTTTTTTTCCTTATGTTATATGACTTCATTCATACCTCTCAACTGTCCAGATTTTCATAGACTGTCCAGCTGTGTGGCTCATATTTTTGGTCTGTTCCTCATAAATCTTGTGGATTTCTGACAAATTACTGGGATATTTTGAGCACTGATGTTACTAAATAATGGCAATCATTGTGTTTCATACTTGAAATCTATCAGAAAATATATTTTAAAACAAACCATGATACTCTAGCAGCTTTCTAAACTTATAAAATCCATATTTAAAATATACCCCTATTTTTTGGCCTTTGTCTCCCCACTTTGTCAGGCTTTGTCTAGATTTCTTGAACTAAGAGGTTGAGATATATATATATATATATATATATATATATATATATATATATATATAAAACAACATTACTAATTCCATAGGTTTTTCCCTAATGTTGGATTGACCATCCTGCAAGATAAATTTACTGAAGCATTACTAATTCTCAAAGCTCATGAGGAGTGGTGGTAACTGCAGTGACAGGAGTGCACAGAGTTCTGGATTTAAGTCTTGCCAGGGATGTGTTTTTTCCCCCTTATGTTAAATTACTGTAATGCATGATATGTTTGTAAAAGCATCATAAATTCCCACAGCTCATATGGCATAGTGGTATGTTGCTCTAACTGTAGCGCACAGGATCCTGGGTTTGAGACTTGTCAGCGCTGATTAGTTTGTTGCTGGGCAGAGTAGAGGCTGATTGAGACAGAGTGATTAAAGTAGTTTTAAGCAATTGTGAGTGGGTATGTGTGATGCTAAGTGATGCCAAAGGTGCCTAGACCTGCTTGGCTTTGCTTAGCGCTGCTTATTCCCACTTAAACCCATACTAATGTAAAAAAAAAGATAAGAAAAAAGGGTGATAGGAAAGTGGTGAAATGGGGGCAAGAAGGGGGTAAAAAATTATGAAAAGCAGCTAGGGATGTGCAGGATGGCTATAGGAAAGGACCATAGCTCTACATTTCTTCTGCAGCAACAGCTGTGAATGATGTAAAAAATTTGGAATTTTAAACCTCACACCCCACAGGGAGGGTTGTTAGCAACATACATTTGTAAAGTAATTTGAGGGTAGATTGATTTAAATCACTGTACATGGGGACGAAATGTAGAGTTATGTATGGGGAATGATTTTTTTGTGGGACAAATGCCCTTTTTTTTAAGGTGAGAGTGGGATGTTGGAGAAGGGCTGTAGGTATGTTTGGGGAGGTAGGTTAGGTATGATATGTTGTATTCGCAGATAGCAAGACACACAAGACAGCAGACAGGGGCAGTGTATGATACATGAAGGGGGTAAACACCTTAGATGGGGAGGGTAGTTGGGAATCAGAGGCCCATAAGCTCCCAAATGGATACAGTGGAACTGAGATCCCCACCCTGGACAGTCACAACTGCTCCTTCACGGCCCCAAAGGTGGCTATGCTGGGTGCAGGACAACAAGAACAGGCTGCTCTTTGAGGTGCCCCAGTCTGCCCTTGATCTGGCGCAGGTGTACATCCAACTCTGAGCAGATGACACTGTGCATCATACCCCGGAACTTCCTGTGGGTGACCGGTTCCTCTCCATTCCCATGGCCAGGGGGGACAGGCCTGTACCCTGAGGTGGTTCCACCCGATGGTGGTGCAGGACCAGTGGCGGGAGAAGTTCTGGGTTGGGTCCCAGATGTGCTAGGGCCCAGTGCCATGGCCAGATGAGGAGGGAGAGGAGGATCCACCAGGATCGGCCTTCCCAGACGTGCTATGGTGTTGAGGTTTTAAAAATTTTCTTGTTAGCCATGAACAAAACATTTCAAAATTAGTTATAACAGCATGCATGGGTGTTCCAATTAACACAGAACAGTGGAATTTGCGCAATTGCATAGCAAACAGAACACATGCATATAAGGAATAACAGTAAGAATTTTAACAGCATGCCAGTTAAATGTATGGGAACAGGTCACCAACAATGGTATTTAAACAAGGTATGTTAATATGTAAACAATTCATTTTTATGAACAATAATAGAACACAAGTCCCAATATTAGATTTTGAGAACAACATACTAATAGTATATGGATAATACGTATTGATGTAGGTAAGGGGTGGGGGGGAGAGAAGAACAGTCCATTAACAGCCGTATAGGCTTCTATTTTTCACAACAGTGCTGCTCAATACTCTACAGGTCTGCCCTCACTTTACATCTACCTGTGGCCCATAGCTTCTGTAGCACATACATAACTGTTAAACTGTCAAGCTGGAATTATATGGGGCAAAGTATGAGTACTCAGGGTACATGACTGGTGGGGACTTGTACATGTCAGAGTTACATATATGACTAACAAGGTGTAGCCTGCACTGATGTTGTGTGAGTGTGCTACTGGCATTCTTCAACTAGATTCATATCTGTGTCCAAGGTTATTGGCAACAGTGATCACTAACCATGACAGCTTGACACTTGAGAGGCATGTAACAGGAAGAGTGCATGTTGTATGTACCTATCCTGCTGTATTTTGCAGGCATGGGTTGGACACTGGAACATTTGGGCACAAATTTATTAGTATATCCATCACATAGCTACTACAATCATTGTTTTACCTGTAAAACCTGTGGAGAAAATATCTGTTAACACTACCTGACTATTTGTACACATATTCAGGATTACTTTTCTGTAAATATTCACACATCTTAGTTCAACTACCTGGATTAAAACTGTGGTCTGTGTTTGCAAAAATGAAAACATCTCTATTTCTCAACACACCAAACTACTGGGAAACCAGTGTCTGTCGCTTGACTGATTTCTTCCTAATACTCGCTTGGTAAGACAGTCTGACCTTATAATCTAAGTGGAGTGTCACCAAAGACTGTAGTGACAGTTGAACATATATGCCTGACAGATGGTTCTTCTACTGTGTATTAATCCTTTGAAAGCAGGTGTACACATTTAACCTGAAGTAGATGTGAATATGTGTGATCTGTACAGAGTATAGCAGGGTGCTGGGTTGCATACCCAACCCGTATACATGTGGACATCATGTATTTGCAGTCCCCACCTATTACACTCTCTTACTTGCCTGAATCAGCCTACCCACATTCAGGACTACATCGATCTGAAATGCAAAGTTTAACACAAGGCAATGCTGCAGGGGACACACTGTAATCCATTTTACATTACTAATCAAGGTTCAGATGTTAGTGCAGGACATATATCATATTTCATTTATATCTTGTTTTGGACATTTGATTTCTTCAACAACAAACCAGATTAAACACAAAATGTTGTTGTATAAATCTATATTTGAGTAGCATGACACAGTGCTTTCTTACAGCTGATATTCCACATTCAGTTCTACTGCTTATCCTGTAGATCACTATTGGTCTAACAAACTTTTTTTATTTATTCAGTACATTCAGAACACACCATACCTACTGGCAGTAAACAATGTACTCTTTATTTATTACACTATATATTGCAAGATAAATATGTACTCACCAGACTCTCCTTGCAGCCTCACCAATCTGTCAGCATGGGTCTCAAGATTGCTAGCCCTCTCTTCTGCAGCTGTAGGGGAAAAACTCATTTTAAGCATACATGTCTATCACATACTCAGACTAGATTTTGGTACTGATATGGTTGAGATACTTATTCACTACTGGGACATCCCCATCTCGAGCTTCTTGGATCCATTGGGCCAAGAGTGCCCCCTTCCTATGCTTTAGGTTGGCATAATAATGCAGTACCTGCTCACCAGTTTGGGGTTATTCCAGTAGCACTGGTGAGATCACGTGCCAGATGGTCCCAGGCCTCCTCTTTGTACTGTGAGCACTGGTACTGGCCCTGCAGCAGTCTGCGGTCATAATCTTTAACAAGGATCCCAGCCATGATCATGGACTCCAAGATGCCCCAGCACTGAGACCAAAAGTGTGGTCCATCTCCAATGCCAGCCATAGTTCCTGCAGAGATCAAACTACAACAGGTTCTGGCTGTATTCCCACCTGTGTGGTTTAAATAAGGCCATATTTCTGTCCTTTGCCATCATTTGACCATTTTTGAAAATGCTGAGCATAGCTCAGTAGTGCGCAAACCCACTAAGCTGATTTGAGCAGTGCTTAAAGGGAAAATGCTGAGCAATGCTTAGCAGTGTGCAAATCCACTCAGCTTGGCTGCATACTGCTTAGAATGAGACTTCTAAGCAATGATCATACTGGCAAAGCAGAGCTAAGCACGACTAAGCATTGCTCAGTTCTCATTTTAGAAATATTTCAGAATTGCAAATGAATGAATTATTGCTGACATATTATTAAGTGTATATAATTTTATTTACATGATGTCCCCCATGTGCTTTCATTACATTACCTTGTTGTGTGATTATACTGTATGGGACACTTGTGTTTACATGGGTGATTTCACATGTTATATTAACTGAGACCTCAGTTTTGGACCAGCTACACTACCCTGGTTAACAAATATTAATTACTGCATCATTTCAGAAAAAAAAGGAATTTTAACAATGCTTTCCCATGTAAAAATGAAGGACCTGTTTTCGTACTCAAACTGTGAACTGCTGCACGCAAAGCCAGAAATCTATCTCACCATTGAGAATTTTAGCTATACATTTGTATTTAGCTCCTATCAGATGTTTAAGCAATGCTGAGCAAAGCTCTGCAACTAGCAAACCCACTCAGGTATGCTTAAATGTCACTTATAATGGAAAAAAACTTAATACAACCACTTTAATTACATATATCAATACTAATGCTGATTTATATTTGTTAATGCACTACCTGTTATTCTATCAACTTTATAAATCTGTATGTGCAATATGTTTCAGATTTGCCATATTTTGGGACCTTTGTCCCATGTTTATTTCATGGCTTTATCCAGATTTCTTGGTGGAAGAGGTTGAAGTGTGTGCATGCCTCTCAACTGTCCAGATTTTTGCAGACTGTCCAGATGATTTGCTCATATTTTTGTTTTGTTCCTCATAACATTCATGGTTTTCTGAAAATCAGTGGGATGATCTCAGAACTGAAGTCACTAAATAATATCATACATTTGAGTTTCAGACATCTAATCCTTCAGAAAATGTATTATCTTAATACAAACACTGTTCCTCTATCAACTTTCTAAGTTTATGAGAGCTGTAATTCAAATATTTCCCTATTTTTGGACCTTTGTACCCCCATTTGGTTCCTTTCATCCGGAGTTTGGGAATTAAGATGTTTACAGGCATGGCTGTGTGTCTGAGTAGACACCTGCACAGTAAAGTGCCATACAGAACTTTGACAATGCAGGGGGTGTGTTACAGTTCCTGTCACACACACCCTACATTGCTTCCTATTCAAGCTCCAGCTTTCAGTGTCCGCAGACTCTAAAAGCATTGTAAAGTGCCATTATGGCACTTTCACAATGCAGGGTGTGTGTGACAGTACCTGTCACACACCCCCTCCATTTATTTAAATTCCTATTAACTATTTCAGTGTCCATGGACACTGTTTTACTGTTATTAGTTGCTTTCAGTGTCCGCGGACTCTGAAAACATTTAAAAAGTGCCATATGGTACTTTGAGAGTGCAGGGGGGGTGTTGGATCTGCGAGCACTACTGCAACACTCTCCCTGCACTCATTCAGTGTTCATCTCCACAGATCCATTCTCAGTAGTGCGCCTTTATTAATATGAAAGGTGCGCTGCTGAGAAGGCTTTGCAGATGTGAACACCATTCACTCCGTGTTCCTACACAGAGTTTATTGAATCCTGGGGATAGTCTATTGCAAAATTTGGGATCTTTTTTTAACAACTGCCATTTAAGAGAGTTTAAATGGACACTAGGAAGTAGCCCTGAAAACCTGGTTACCAAAATTATGTAAATATGAATTTGGGTAACAACCCCTTATTTTTGGAAGAGGTGCTTGTTGCAGTGAGATTATGTATGGTCTGTTGCCCATCATTTTTGTGTTTAACTCTGAGTGCTATGGTCATTGGACGTATATCTTTATGTTGCTGAGTGATAATAATAATAAAGATTAATGCAAAAAATGTAATGCTGTAGATAGTGTTCTGTTTTGTGGACAAGAACTTCCAGAGAGTCTTTATTGGTCACTATATGACTCAGTTACTGAAAACGGTTTGAAAAATGTCTAACTATTTGTTACTTTGGTTTGCAAGTGCTAACCTTCAGATCTATAAGCTGTGAAAGGGTGTCAGTGAAACAGCACTAAGTAATGGCCTGAATATTAATCATACTGCATTAGCTGGAATTGCTAAAAATGTCTGGCTTCGTTGCTTTGCCAACAGCTGAAGTGATTAAGGCTTTATGCCTTATGTTGGGTGACTCAGAACATTAGCAAACACATAAGGATACACCCAGCAAGCTGAAAAACATCATGTGAGTCTGTTTCAGGATGTTGGACAGTAATTTGAAGAAGTGGAATCCACATTACTCACTCCAAATCACTGCTGGTCAGAAGTCTGTCAAACAGTGGCTCATAGAGAGTAAATATATGTAAAGATGAAAAACAAGATTCAGCTTCCATATCTGTAGCCTTTACGGACTTTATTACCATTTGATTTCCTCTGAGTTAACATTTTGTGACCTTTTGTGTTCACAGCTGAGACCTAATTAGAAGTAGGCACATTTATGACACATGTATGGATGCACTCATATTTAAATGAGCCAGAACACAAATTTAGTATACCCACTGGATCTACCAGTTTGTGTTGTGACAACTCTATATAACTTCCCCCTTAGCTCCATATTCCTTCATTTTCTACTTATTTCAGTTCATTCTCCCAGTACCCATAGTCTTTCCCTCAGCTCTCATCTCAGTACTAAATTTCAGTGACCCATCACCTCTCGGTGAAGAAACTTCTCTTGTCAGATGAAAATTGAGTTCCTTTAATTTACAAGTACAACCACTTTTTCTGTACTGTTTTACTCTGATGTTATCTCCAAGTGTACTCTGTACAACAGTATATAAATTGGTTATGTACTCTAGCAATTCCACAGATTTAAGACAGGTATCCTCAGTACAATCAGTCACTATGTCTTGAATCTCCATCCCACTGGTCATTTTGGTCATCTATCTCTGTCCTCCTTGTACCCAACTTATTATGCATCTTACTACTCCACAGACATCTCAACCTGTTAGAGCAAGAAAGTTGGACAAAGCCTGGAAAAATGGACGGACAAAGGCCCAAAAATAGGGACAGATTTTAAATATTGCTCTTATAAGCTTAGAAAGTTTCTAGAATAACAGGAGTTGCATTAGTATGTATTTTCTGAAGGATATGAAGTCTGAATCTCAAATGTCATTAATTAGTGACATCATTACTCCATGATTTACCAGAAAACCATAAGTTTTATGAGGAACAGTCCAAAACTATGAGGCAAAAATCTGGACAGTTGAGAGGTCTGCTACTCAGTCTTCAAAACTACAAACAATATGCCAGGCAAGGCCTAGCAGCAAACACATACAAATACGGCAGATTAATGTCTCGATCCTGAGAACTCAACATCTCACTAATACATCTCAGCATGCTATTAGCCATACTAGCAGCCTCTTCAGGAGGCAAAATTGCTTGACATAAAGAGTTAGCAATACTGTTAGTTTTCTCACAAAGTTCCTTAGAATGTACCAGTCCCATGCAGTACATCCCTTGTATTCCTGCATTTGCAGTGCATAGTTATGCATCTTCTTACACTAAACTCAGGCAACCTAGTCTCACTTCCAATCCCTCATTCAGTTTACTTTGATCTTCTTGGATGTGCCTGAATGTCTGTGTCTATTCTAAAGAAGTGAATGGAATTAATTTCTCTGTAATGCAAATTACATATTTATTTCCTTATTAATGCTGTGACAAATAGGTTAATAATCTCATATGCCACATCAATTAATAAGTGATGAATAACAGTATAATCTCACTTAAAGTAACCAATAAATATATGACATTCATGGGCTATGGGCTTTACTCTTGTTCCATAATCATTACTCTTTGAACCAGCAGTTTGTTGTTTTTACTCTCTCAATTTTCTCGGATAAAAGACAATAACTGCCACATCCAAGTAAGTTCCTCAATGCTCAGCTAGAGACCAGAGTTCTAATCACTCCCTCTTGTGGATTTCACCAACCCTGGACTAAGGCCAGTGCATTTCAGTGCAAATTTATTAAGATAATTGAAACTTAGCCACAATTATTTTGCATGTGGATGCATGTATGTGCCTGCAAACATGCACACACACACACACACACTAATATTTTCCTAACTGGGTAAATGGCAACTCTCCAGCACCACTGCCCTCCCTTCCCAGCTTATAGTATGCTACAACCAGTTATTCAAAACTAGCAAAACATGACTGCACCTTACTATTAACATTAAAACTACTCAAACTTTGAATATTTAAATAGTAGCAATTAGCTCTATGTACTCCCTTTCAATGAACTGACAACTCACAGTTGTATTTACATATAAAATGCACAAACCCTTCAGCTATTAAGTAAAACATCAGCCACATGCACTGAAAATTAAATAATGTGATTCATCACTTAAAATAAAAATGTATTACACTAGAATGTAAATAGAAGTATTCTTGCACAAGGAATGTAAAATGAAATTTCCTGGAAGACAGATATTGCAGAAAAATCTCTCTAAGATCTAACATAAAAGCTATTTGCTTCTGGCTAAAATATAAACTGCCCCTTACTATCTCTGGGATTTAATACCAAAATAGATCTTTCAGAGTCAAAACTCTGCAGGTACTTCATTGAGAATGAGAAAGCATCCAGTGATACCACTAATAATCAAAACTAATGATGTTGTAAACAGATATGAAATTATGGACAAGATTATTTTGCCATTAGAATTTATTGTTAAAGACATAAGGGCAGCCATACATTTAGAACTTGAAAGTTTCTGTGAAGTGACACTTGAAAGGTTTGCTGTTCTAGAATGATTTATTTATGAATCTGACAAAAGTAATGGCATCATGGAATAACTATTTATTGCAAAATTATTGCAAAGTTTGAGACTACAACTGAAAAGAAAGCCAGCTATACCTCTCAGTACTTCAGAAAAAGGTGAATATGAGTTAAACATTTTCTTGATTCTTATATGTAGTAAAGTACCGGATGTTAAAAAATATGTGATGATAGAAATGTGTGGACTGGGGATGGAAAGTGTGTGTCACGATGCATGCTAATGCAGGAAAATTTCGGCACGTTGCAAATACTTTGATGATAAATGGGAAAAGAGGTTTAGTTAGGTACAGGGGGTGGCCAACAGCATGCTATTTTGTGGTGATGGATATCATTGTGTATAAGACTGTCCTAAAAGGAAAAAATGTGGGCAATGTGGCAAGAAGGGATGTACTCCAAAAAATGTAAGCTATTGTGTAGGTAATTTAAGGAGGAAAGACACTTGTGGTTTGATTGTCCGGTAATAAAGAGGGAAAGGTTGGAAGAGGAAGAAAACATAGCAGAAAGAATGTAGAAGGTAAGGTTATAAAAGAAGAAGCTACTTAAAAACTCGAAGCAGGGGTGACAATAATGAAGAAGAAGTACAAATGGAAGAAGTAGATAGAAATTACATAATAATTCAAGATACTGGGTTTCAAATATAAGAGCAAAATAAGTATATTCCATTACAAAGTGAAGAAAAAGAGGGAGATACACATACAGGGGTAAAAATAAGTACTTGATGAAAAATCAGTTGGAGGGAGACAACATAAGGAAGAGAAAAATAAAAACTTAGCACAAATGCAGCACTAACGGAGCTAGAGAAATAGCTGATATAAGTCAGGAATTGAATAATTACACCAAATAGATGTAATACAGTAGTTTTATTCCAAGAAAGACAGATCCACACTATGTAACACCGTCCTTCTTGGAATAAAACAACTGTGTTACATCTATTTGGTGTAATTATTCAATTCCTGACTTATATCAGCTATTTCTCCAGCTCTGTTAGTTCTGCATTTGTACTTGGTTTCTTTTTGCACTTTTGGAAAAAAAACTTGGAAAAAATCAAAAGAAGGAAAGGGATGCTATAGGAATTGTAGATTTAAATGTAAGTAGTCTTAAAATGAAATATGTTTACTAATGGCTGAGTGATATAAACCAAAAAAATGGATGTGATATGTTTACTGGAAACTAGATGTAGTTCTTAATGGAAAAAAACAGAACTGAAGCAGTATGGAAATTATTTAGTTGGTAGAAAATAATGTATATATTGTACATTACACTTTGCTTGGTTGCACATTGCTTGTTCACTGGGATGTATATACACAGTTTTTT
Organism: Protopterus annectens; assembly: GCF_019279795.1. NCBI lineage: Eukaryota > Metazoa > Chordata > Ceratodontiformes > Protopteridae > Protopterus > Protopterus annectens. The sequence goes on from NC_056737.1 coordinate 1,078,704,662, forward strand.
ATGTGTAATTATTCTGAAGTATTTTGTTGTTGCTTACATTTCTGTATTTTGTATTTGTAAAATGCTAGACATTGATGAGCACACAAAACAAATACAAAATAAATAAATAGACATGTTCAGGAATAGGATTTTTTTAATAAAAATTGAGGGGGGTAAATTATTGGATTTATGATAGTAGTTCCAGGAAGGGTAGTAATATGTGATTTGAGAATGAGAAAAAAATAAGTAAGAGTGATAGTAATGTGAGCTTATACTAATATGACAGAAAGAAAACTTTTCTTTGAAAATATTAAACCTTTTGTATTATTGAATATATCAATAGTGATGTATGGGACTTTAACTGCAACATAAGAAAAGAGAAAAGAAAAATATCATATAATGGGAACATGTTAAGAGATTTGGTAAGATCTGGTGATTTAAATGTATAAAACAGAGAGAATGGAAAAATACAAGGGTTACGTTCAAGACTGAAATTGATTACATAATATATTCTCAAGATATGAAAAAAAATGCAAGGGGACGTGGAAATAGCCAAATTTCTTGGATCATAGAGCAGTCTGGGCAGGGATAGGAAGCAGTGCAGGAATGAAAGAGGGAAAGGGAATTAAAATGGTTAACAGAAGATTTCAGAAGTGAAGAAGGAATGAAAAGAGAAGACAGGTTGTGGAAAGATCATTTAGCAATGAGGCCTTTCTATAAGAAATGAACTTACCAATGGATTGTATAGAAGCATAAATATAAAAAAAATATTACCTCAATAAATATTGAATGCTCCAAAGATCAAATATAAAAAGAGCAATCTTTTTAGACCAAATCTAAAAAGACTGAAAAAAAACATCAAAAACATAATTGTTTACAGGGGTACAATCCCCACTACAATTCCTACAAATTAGATAGCCCAACTCCTATATCATACAACAGTGGGAAAAGGGCAAAGTCCCAAACCTTGTTGTACCATGATCTCCCATGCAAAGCAATTGACAGGCTGAAAAGAAAAAAAAAACAAGTGCATTTGCTTTTTTGAGTATCTGTTCTTACAGACTACAACCAAAAATATACATGCAGACACAGAAAAAAATAATACAAACAACACAAGTAAATACAAACAGATTATTACAGAATACGAAAGGTAATTGAGACAGGAAGTGAGAAAATAAAGGAAAGAAAAAAGAGATATTGAAAAACAAAGAATAAACTTATGTTATTTAGACAAAGATATTTTTGGCATGAGAAGTAAAGAAAGTTTCACCGTATTTAGGAAAAGAAGCAAAAGTGAGAGAAGGATAAAGTAAAACAAAATCACAGAAGTTAACATAAGAATAGATGAAGAAGAGAAATGATAAAAGACAAAGCAACTCCAGGTTTGGATAATTTAGATTGTGAATATTATAAATAAATGACTGATGAATGAAAAAATAATTTTAGTAAACATATTTCATGAATGGGTTATGAAACATGATTTAAAATAAGAGACTACAAAAATTATTAGAAGAGATAATAGGTAAGGAGGTCAATTGAAATGAAGGAAAAGTGGTAAGAGAAATGTTAGTTGTAAAGGAAGTGGTGCAGATGATTTTGAAAAAGAATAAAGGCATAAGACTTGTGGCATGTGATGTAACTAAAGCATTTTCTCCTAGTCATAAAACACTTTGGACAATAGTAGAGGCTGATAGTAGAGGAGTAAAAAATATTAAGATAATTAAATCATGTTATGAAAAATCATACATACAGATAATGATACATATATGGATGGGTAACAAAAATATGCCTTAAAAAGGGAATAAAACAGGACTGGCAAATTAGTATGTGTTTATTTATATTAGGAATGAATGCAATAGTACAGCCAAGTATGATTGACATGAAAGAGACTAGACGGAGAATGAATGAAAGAGTTATAATACCATTATGTTTAACTTATGCAGACGAATTAGATATTATAGCTCAAAATAAAGGATGGGTAAGTGAGGTTATTATACAGTTTGAGGCTCTATTATAGAAGGTGGGGTTACAGTTAGACTGAAATGTGCAGACTTTAATGGAATAAGGAACGTGTGGAATAAAACATACAATCAATGAAAGAGTTATAATACCAATATGTTTATCTCATGCAGATGAATTAGTTATAGCTCAAAATAAAGGATGGGTAAGTGAGGTTATTATACATTCTGAGGCTCTATTATAGAAGGTGGGATTACAGTTAGACTGAAATGTACTGAATTTAATGGAATATAGAACATGCGGAATAAAACATACAATGAATGAATGAAAGAGTTATAATACCATTATGTTTATCTCATGCAGATGACTTAGTTACTATAGTTAAAAATAAAGGATGGGTAAGTGACATTATCATACATTTCATGGCTCTATTATAGAAGGTGGGATTACAGTTAGATAGAGTTGAAATGTACAGATGTTAATGGAATAAAAAAGGTGTGGAATAAAACATGCAATTAATGAAAGAAAGATTTTGGGAGTAACTTTTCGGGTATATAAAAATGTAAAAGGAAAATGGGGTGAAATGTCAGAAGGAATAAAAATTACTTGGACTAGAGGAAACATTTTTATTTATCTTTTCGGGAATATATATATATATATATATATATATATATATATATATATATGTGTGTGTGTGTGTGTGTGTGTATGCATATATATATATATATATATATATATATATATATATATATATATATATATATGTATATATATATATATATAGAAGTAACAAAAGTCAAAATAGTCAGTAAACTGAGGGATAAAAGCTCCGTAGTCACAAAACACTAACGAATAAAATATATATAAAAACAAGCAAACTACGGAGCTACCATGTAATAAATAAGGCAGTCAAACGAGGAAGACCTCCAAATAAAAATCCAAATGGATAGTTCTCAACTTCAATCCAACATAGACAGTTGATAAATGTCCACACAGGAACACGAAGACCAGGATAAAAACTCAGGTTTATTATAACAAGAGGTGAGCGCTTTCACTATGAGCTTCTTCATCTGAATATAATATACTTGCCAGTGCTGTTTTTCGGTCAGATGAGTTTTCAGTCATATGGGTTTTCGGTCAAATGATCTTTCGGTCATTTGGTCTCAGTCAAATGGGCTTCAGTCATATGATCTTTCAGTCATATTTAGTGAACCCATATAGATATATATATATATATATATATATATATATATAGATATATATATATATAATATGTAATGAATAATGCAACAATAAGGACATTGATAGGTTTTGCAATGAGCCAATGACACGCATTTTATGAAAAACAAAACCATGAAACCTCCAATGACTGGCATCACTGACTGACTGTAATCCTCAGTGATTTATCAGAATATGAAGACGTCACTGAAGGTCTGGCAATTGGTGAAGGATTAAGGCTCCAAGCTTTTAATGAGCTGCTTCCTGTAGTCAAGGGTACAATGTTTGATGGACTCTTTCTACTTATATATGCTTTCTGTGTGACTCTGAGCAAGTCACTTAACCAGTGCTCATGGGTTGTCCCTGGTTGAAAATCACAATTTTTTTTTGTTTTTTTATATTTTGTTGACTAGTTTAGTTCCACTTAGATCGTAGTCTCTTCTAAGGGGAGACCCAAGGTGGCATTTATATTAGAAATGTGGCCAAAGCATCAGGGAACTTTCCCTACTCTTGGTAGTTGGGGGAAGGCTGTGTGCTATATATCCAGACTTCCTGTTTCCTTTCCAGGCATGGAGGCAGCCAGGAAGAACAGGGAAAAAACATAGCTGATTCAGCTTTGGCTGAAAATAAAGTGAAAATAGCTGAAACAGTAGTTGAAATGGTAGAATCACTACCAGAAGTTTTTTTCTGATGCTTTGGGTGCAGAACAAAACAGTGACATAGGAGGAAAAGGATATTGTAGCTGTAACAAAGATGGATTCAGAGGATAACTTTCAGAGGAGATTGTTTGAAGGAGAGACAGTTACTGTTGAGAAATGCATAATTACAACCCTCCAATCGGAGGTGGGGGTTGTGGGATGATTATTTGAAAGAAATGGTAAACCAAAGTGAGCCAGAAAGTGGAGCAGCAATTTCATGAAGTGACATCATGGAGAAAATGAGAAGAAAAGGAGAAGAAGACACTGTGCCAGAAAAAGGTCAAGAGACAAAAATGTGTGCACAAACTGTAGGAGAAGGAGCAAAGAAGAAAGAAGAAATAAAATAAACAAAAAAGAAGTATAGAGGATGTGTGAGCAGTAAAAAATAAAATTTGGAAAGGTATGATGTTTTGGACTCTGTCATAGCACTTCTGGGTGTCAAAGCAAATGAGGTAAGAGCATTCATTTTAATTAATAAAGAGACATTTTGTGACTTGATATTTGAGAATGGGCAGGCCATTGAAAATTTTTTGGGTGCATATGAACAAAAGAAAAATATTTATCCATGGTCAGAATATGTGGTGCAAGCTTTTTACAGGCAAACAAAAAAAGAGTAATGCTGCAGTTTAGAAATGAAGTTGAAGCAAAAGAACTGAAAGAACATTTGTTAACTAATGTAAAGAAGTAAATGGCACTACAAAAATATATGATGAAAGAGGACTATGAACCGAGGGATGGGAAAGTGGAGTAATACTGAAAATGAAAAATTATAATGTTATACACGTACCTGGAGTTATTAATTTTCATGGTAATAGGTGTTTTGTGATATACAGGGGTCAACCAAAAACTTACTGTGGAACAAAATGGCAATTTAATCAATGACTGTGATAAAAAAGATGTTATTTATGTGGTAAAATGGCATAATGCAAAAAAATTTGATTTAAAGTGCAAAAATGTGGCAGTACTGATCACTCATGGCTAGAATGTGAAATGAATGTGCAAGAAAATGAAAATGAAAATTTAGTTATACAGGAGAAAGAGATGGAAGAAGGTGTTATACAAGAAAATGTACAAAATGATGTGACTGATAAAGAGGTTGTACATGAAGTTGAAGAAAGTAACAAGGAAAAAGAAACAGAGGAGACAAGTGAGGAAGAAGCTGACTAGCACACATTAAGAAATACAAATAATTTGATAGGGAAACGAGTTAAAGGAAAAGAAAATTCAAAAACATAATGTTTAGAGAAAATAAGAAAGGAAGGGGATGAACATTTTATTGTACTAACTGTTCTTAAAAGCTAAGAATATTAGCTTTAAATATGAACAGCATGAAATATCTTAAGAGGAGACTAGGTAGATTACAATGGTGTGCTGCAGCAGATGCACATATTATTGTTTTAGAAGATATCAGATTATTAACAGAGGAAGAAAGAACACAAACTGAAACACTTTGGAATGGTGTAATAGTTTGGAACATGGGGAAAAACATGCTCGTCCACATGTATATTATGTCAAGAAAGCATTAAAATATTAGATGTAATCATAGTGGAACTAGGATGAATTACGGTAAGACGTGAGATGGAAGAAATCTGTGTATAGAATTATAGCTTTATATGCATATGTAACAAAAAAGAGAGAAATTATGTTTAAAAATATTCTTGAATATGTTTGTGTAAATATGGACATTATAGTGGTGGGTGATTTTAATTGTAATTTAAGGAAAAATAAGAACAATTGTGATGTTAAAATGGCTAAAGAAATTATGAGATGTGGAAAGTTAAGTGTATGGGAGAATAACCACTGGACCAATAAAAGGAATGAAATTAGGACAGAAATTGATTATTTTTAAACATCTGATAGTTTAAAAGTTATAAAAAAGAAATTAAGTATGCTGGATTTTCAGATCATGTGGCTATATGGGTTAAAGTACAGGAGAATGAAAAATATATAAGAATACAAAAAGGAATGAAGACAATTAATGAAAATGAATTAGGTTTAGAAGAGAAAAAATAACTTGTGGAATTATGGAAAAATGATATACATATGAAAGAGTTTTATGAGAACTGGACTGTTTAGTGGCTTAGTTTTAAAGGAAAATATAAAAAAGTGTTTTTAGACTGTATAAGGAAGAAAAGAAGAAAAGAAAAATAGATATAAGATATTAAGCCAAGAAACATTTAGATACTTAGAGAAGAAAATTTCATTTTATTAAAAACAAGGAGGAAATATATAAAATGAATCAAATTAAAATTAACAACCTGTTATATAAGCAAAAATACTTTTTACAAGAAAAGAAATACGAGGAAGCACCATATTTGAGTAAAATAATAAACCAAGGAAAAACAATAAGAGAATTAAAAATAAGGAAGGTAAGCAAATAAGGAATATACAACATAATTAAAGAATATGTATTGGAGTTATTTGTTAAAAGGGAAGAAAACATTAAACAAATTTATAAAGGTGAAAAATTAAATAAGGAAGATAAAGAGTATTTAGAACAAAAAATAGCTATGAACGAAATGAATGGAATTCTAAAAGATATCAACATGAATTCTGCAACAGGACTCAATGCAATTGAATATGGTATGTATAAAGAAATGAAAAAGTGGCAAAATATTTTTTATCGAAGTTATGAATAAATGGTTAGAAACTGGAATTAAAGAGAAAGAGATAAGTGCAGGAGTTATAAAATTTATATTTAAAAAAGGAAATAAATAGGAGATAAAATATGGAGACCTATAACATTGAATAATATGAATTATAACATTTTTATGAAAATAATAACAAAAAGATTACAAAAAAATGGATAGAATATATAAACAAAATGTATTCAGAAGAAAAGGAAAAGGCAGTCAAGAGTTATTATGGATAATAAGATAAATAATTGATGATATCATAAATAAAAATGTAGAAGCAAAGGTTATGGTAGGGGATATAGGTAAATCCTATGATAACATTCAATATAAATCATTATGGGGAATTTTGCATGCATATAATGTAAGCAAAAAAATTACAAATAATAAATTTTGTTTATGAAAGGATCTATGTGAAGAAACTAAATGTAAATGGCTGGATTGGGGAAGAAATAAAAATAGAATATGGAATATGGAATAAAGCAGGGCTGCCCAGCTAGTAGTATATTTTTCTCATTAGTTATGAATGTAATAATGGAGGAAATTAATAAAATGTCAAGTAGTGGTGGATTCAAAATGATGAAGGAAGTACAATTGCCAATAATGTATAATTATGCATATGATATTATTTTAATTGTTAAAAATAAAGTATGGATGGAAAAAGTAAATGAAAATTTAAGTATAAATTAAAAAAAATGGATTGTAAAGATTTGGTTTTAAAGGTAAGATAGGAGGTGTTCAGTTTAATGAAAAATATATAGATATATTACATATATCATTTGGTAGGAATGAATACAGACAAGAATGGGATAATGTACTCAAAGAAGTAAAGGATATGATTATTTTTTGGAAATCATATAACTTTTCATGTAGAAAAAAAGCACACTTGTAATAGGAAACATCGCTTACGTTGCTAACATCTGTATGATTCTTATTAAGTATGAAAATGGACTATTGATGATCATATTTTCTTTTATACGGGGCTCTAGACTGAATCCAGTTAAGAGCGGGATTCTGTATATGAAAGAAAAGCAAGGAGGTGTAGGTTTAATAAATCCAATAGTACATACAGCATATTTAATTTTATATAAGGTATTAAAAGGAATTATGAAAGAAAATTAAAAACTTGATAGAAATGATACTATATTATAAATACAAAGAATTGTGGGAAAGAATGGATGTTAAAAAACAAAGTAAAAGCATTGTGAATGAAGAAATGAAAGAGTACGAAAACAAAATTGTGTTATGGAAAATAAAAAAAGAATATATGTAAGAAAAATAGAAATGAATGGTACTTAAGTATTATGCAACCATTTTATTCTATTTATCTATGGAAAGATTTAGAAATAGATAAGAAAAAAACATAATGATGACATATAATAACTATAAAAAATTAAAGAATGTAATGATTTTTATGGACATTGTCTATTAGAAAATTGCTGGTTAAGGCAAATATGTGCCATACATAAAAAGCAAGATAGACTATGTAATAAATGTGGAGAGTTTGAGACTACTGAGCATGTGTTTTTGAAATGTGAAAGAGTTAATAATTTATGGAAAGAAATATGTAAAGATAATAGGGTGAGACATTTGTTAAATTTGAACAAATAAATATGGACATAATAGAATTTGATCATTATGGTGCATGAAAACAGTAAGAAGTAAAGAAAATGGACAGTGTAATACTTTATGTTTCATGGACTATATGGAATGAGAGACTAAATGAAATTAAATACAATGGAAAATGGACTTTGACAAAGATTTTGGAAAAATAATGTTTTGGGTGATGCTTAAATTGAATTTTATGATGTATGGAGATTTGTAAATAGATATAAACAGTCATCATCTTCTTTTGGCTGTTCCCGTTAGGGGTCGCCACAGCAGATCATCTGTTTCCATTTCTTCCTGTCCTCTGCTTCTTGCTCTGTCACACCAACCACCTGCATGTCCTCTCTCACTATATCCATAAACCGTATCTTAGGCCTTCTTCTTTTCCTTTTACCTGGTAGCTTCATCCTTAGCATCTTTTTCCCAATATACTCAGCATCCCTCCTCAGCACATGTCCAAACCAACGTAATATTGCCTCTCTGGCTTTGTCTCCAAACTTTCCAACCTGGGCTGACCCTCTAATATACTTATTCCTAATCCTGTCCACCCTCGTCACACCCAGTGCAAATCTTAATATATTTAACTCTGCCAAGTCCAGCTCTAACTCCTGCCTTTTTGTCAATGCCACTGTCTCCAACCCATATAACATAGCTGATCTCACTACCATCTTGTAGACCTTCCCTTTCACTCTTACTGGTACTCGTCTGTCACAAATCACTCCTGAGACTCTTCTCCACCCACTCCATCCTGCCTGTACTCTCTTCTTCACCTGTCTTCCACACTCACCATTACTCTGAACTATTGATCCCAAGTATTTAAACTCATCCACCTTTGCCACCTCTACTCCTTGCATCCTCACCATTCCTCTATCCTCCCTCTCATTCACACACATATATTCTGTCTTAGTCCTGCTGACCTTCATTCCTCTTCTCTCTAGAGGATATCTCCATCTCTCCATGGTCTCCTCCACTTGTTCCCTACTCTCACTACAGATCACAGTGTTATCTGCAAACATCATAGTCCACGGGGATTCCTGTCTGATCTCATCTGTCAACCTGTCCATCATCATTGCAAATAAGAAAGGGCTAAGAGCTGATCCTTGATGTAATCCCACCTCCACCTTAAACGCATCCCTTACTCCCACCGCAGACCTCACCACTGTCACACTACCTTCATACATATCCTGTACCACTCTTACATACTTCTCTAACACTCCCAACTTCCTCATACAATACCACAACTCTTCTCTAAGCACCCTGTCATATGCTTTCTCTAAGTCTGCAAAAACACAATGCAACTCCTTCTGGCCTTCAATGTACTTCTCCATCAACACTCTCAGAGCAAACATCACATCTGTAGTGCTCTTTCCTGGCATGAAACCATACTGCTGATCACTAATCATCACGCCCCTTCTTATCCTAGCTTCCACTACTCTTTTCCACAACTTCATGCTGTGGCTGATCAATTTAATCCCTCTGTAGTTACTACAGCTCTGCACATCACCCTTATTCTTAAAAATTGGTACCAAAACACCTTTTCTCCATTCCTCAGGCATCCTCTCACTTTCCAAAATTTCATTAAACAGTCTGGTTAAAATCTCCACTGCCATTTCACCTAAACACCTCCATGCTTCCACAGGTATGTCATCTGGACCAACAGCTTTTCCATTCTTCACCCTCTTTATAGCTATCCTTACTTCCTCCTTGCTAATCCATTGCTTCATGAGTCACTATTCCCATATCATCCAACCTTCAAACAATGTAAATATGTAAATATGTAAATAATATGCAATGTATATATCAATAAAAAACCCTACTCTTTTCCATTGATCCTGTGGGATCTTTCACATCCACTGGAGCTATCATCAACTCAAGCAGACTTCAGTTTAATGTTTAATCCAGAGGATGACACACCCAGGAATACTGCAGCCTCCTAAAGTTGTGCTGTAGTGCTGGTAATCCAATCACTTGGAGTGGGAAAAGAATCCACAGCCTTCTGCTCTTCCAGCACCAAAGGTGAATATGCCACCATTGATGCTGGTCCATTTGCAGATTTTAAAAAAGACAGGGCATAAATATGAGACAAAGTCTGAGAAATATAATTACAGTATATTAACTGAATGCAATGTTTAGTGACTTACTGGAATATTTTAGGAGTTGACTTATAGTGGACTTCAAATGTGCAGGTCTGAGGTTCATTTGAACACAACCGAGGAATGTTCATAATGGGGCACACACATGACCTTGAAGCATGTAGGACTTCCCCAAGACATTCTTCCATTTGTCCAAAATACTGCTTTTCTAAACACAATAAATGTCTGTAGTGGAGAGGAAAACTGGCAAATAGAATTGCCTTTCTCTAAGGCAAACAGTCAAGTCATCAAATACTGTTTTTCTCTTTTCTCTGTAAATAGCTCCAGGAAGACTTTCTTTCTCATTGACTCCACATTCCTAGACCTTTTCACACTTCAAAAAGAGCAGCGAGGCTGTAACTGAGGTTATTATTCATGCAGTGAACCCAAATGCTATATGGCCCTTATAAATTATGATTTTTTTATTTGCAATTTTGACCCATGACAGCCATGATCTGCAGTGTCATCAGAAAGCTGTTAACATCAGTTCTGCAATATCGGCACACTAAACTAAAGCAGTAAGAGGTATGCATGAGCCAACTAAGAGTTATTTTTTTAATTTAATAAAGCAGGAGTCCACAATCAAGTCAGACTGCCTTTCCTCTGTTGAACATGTTTGTGCTGATGCCAAAGTAGCGATGCACACTGCATGTGGAGAAAAGAGATGTTATTTTTTCTTAACTGTCACATTACTAACTGTCCAACTAAACTTGAACCAGGCAAAGTAGCAGCTGGCAAGCAAGAAGATGAAGTTGTAACTGAAAGAAATGCATTCTGGTTGGAGGAAGCAGTGGAAACTAAGAACCAGCTGGGACACTGATCGGAAGGAACTCAGAAGACTGCAAGGAGGTGTTATTGGCACAAAAGGTAAGCAAGCAAGCATCCAGGAAGATTTAAGGCACATTACTATTTATCGACTTGGACAGTGAGCCAGAACCGGGATTACTAAGGTGAACAAGGCTGCTGTCGATGTGTTATTAGACTAAGGGAGGAGGGTTTTGCTATGCCTGTAGAAAAAGTTTGAATAATGTTGCCTTGAATAAATATATTGATGTAATCAGCAAGATTTCTTTAATATTTTGTGCATTAAATTTGGACCTTTTTTCTATGAAAGTGACTTTGGAAATAGTATGCATGTTTTTTTCTCATCATGTGAAAAAACAGTGTTCTGTTTTAATTAAATAGTTTATTTATAGCTTAACACTACCATTTTAGAGCTGAATTGATATATTTAAAATATTAGATGTTTGACCCTTGTAACATTCTGGTAAAGTGAATTTGTAGTGGCTTATTTTAATGTAAGTAAACACAGGTGAATTTCAGGTTTACTTCTATCCTACTGTTGCTGGTGGTAAGCTTTCTCTGTTCACCAAAGTCCATGCTTTCCATTGGGGAGCATTCACCGATGACTCCTTTCTGAAAACAACATAAACTTGATTCTGCACTGCCTCTATAACTCCATCTAAGCCTATCCTACAACTTGTAACATTTGGAGTCTCATCTCCTTGTTGCTCTCTGCTCCTGTACTGGTGAGTTGGGTCTATATTAGAACACCAAGTCTTAAAACTTTGAATGTTCTAATATCGACCCCTATTCAGTGAATGCTGGAAATAGCAAAGCTGCAGAACACCAAATTTCTTCCTAGGGAAAGAATTTGTTTGGCTGTTTCTGTCGCTTCACTATTTTCAGCACTGTTGTGGAAAGTTACGGGTCGGGTTCAGATAAGTGTGTGATTGTGTGGACGTGAGGGTTAGGGTGCGGGTTAGGTGAGTTAGGGTTAGGGCGCAGGTCAGGTAAGTGTGTGATTGTAATGGACGTTAGGGTTAGGGTGGGGTAGGTGAGTTAGGGTTAGGGCATGGGTGAGGTGAGTGTGTGATAGTGACGGACCTTAGGGTTAGGGTTAGGGTTTGGGTTAAGGTAAGTGGATAGATTAGTGTATGTACAATTTAGTGCAGGGTTAGATGTGGGATTTTAAGTGTATGCTTGTGGATTGCTGTTTTTTTGGTGTGCTTGTGTTGTTTGTATGTGTTTCAGAACAGTGAATTTTTTCCCTGGGAAAAAAATTCGCTGTTCTGCATGTTCGATATTTTCAGCGTTCGCTGAATAGGGGTCGATATTAGAACATTCGAAGTTTTAAGACTTCATGTTCTAATGTAGACCCGGTGATTTACATCATTATGTGTTATACTTTTTTAAGTTTAATTACACTAACTCTGTAAATACTTTTGATAGTATTGTGTTGTATTTCTGAGTGATGGTATTCCACAATCCTGCTGAAAGTGGAAGAAGTTATGCTATTAGGAATCGAAATTTTATGCTGACTGTATACATTTTTGTCCTCTTGTACCTCCCCCATTCAAGAGTCATTGTCCAGATTTTCAATGTCTGCAAGTTGGGATATATTGCCAAGAGATTTAGTTAGCTTCTTTTCAAATGTGTTTAATTTATTTTTGGATTTTTCTAATATTTTTAAGTAAGGATTTCCAGGCTACTGCTGTAGGTCTTGAGAAAATATTCCTTTTTCTACCTATTACTTTGGACAAGTACAACATTACCAGTAATATTGCAGTTTCTGAATATGGATGAAAAAAATAACTAGTGTCTCTGTGATGTAATCTGGGTTTTCGTAGTGGACAGTAGGAGCTGTTTAGTAATTACCATGTTAAATAGCAGAGTTCCTATCCCTTTATCCAGACTGATGTACCTGTAGCTAAACAAAGGGCTGTAAGAATATTAGATCAGCAATAGAATCCACTCTGGAAGTGATGAGTTTTGTTCATGAATGATATTAGCCAATTTTAATTAATGTTCTAACACTTTTGCTAAAGACAGCGATGAGCAAAGCAGCACTCTTCAAAACAAAGCACAAATCCAAAAAGAAACGATGGCAGAATAGCACAAAAACGAAGTTTAATTCACGAAGTAAAATCCACAAGATAAAATCCAATAAAACACACAAAAACACGCTGTAATTACACTGTTATAGAACCACAAGTGAGCGCTTTCATCTCCAAAGGGAGATTTCTTCAGACTAATGGTTACAACACACTGCTTCATTTAAATACTCTTAGCAATTAATAAGCTGCTTCAATTAAGCAATCCAATTAAAAGTTATCAGTTTAAAATGTGTTTGAACTACAACATTCTTAAACTATTCTGTATACCTGAAAACTAACCTAATGTTTAAAACCATTCCTTTTTAAATACATAATGAATTCCTCTCTATTATTTAACCCTGGTGGAAAACACGCATTTAATCTCACTTGCCAGCAGTATTCAAGCCACCCCAATTCTTCTTCAATATTTATCTTTGTAACATTGGGATGAATAAAATCTATAACTAAACATTTGAAATTAGTCTTACATTTACTTTCTAAATAATGTTTTGCCAAAGCATTTTTGACATCTCCTTTGCCTATGGCATATTGATGTTCATAAATTCTTCTATACAATTCTCTTCCTGTTCTACCAACATAAAATGAGTTACAATCTACACATATTATTAAATAGACAACATTTTTAGACTTACAAGTAAATCTGCCTGGAACATATATCTTAGTTTTGCCCACAAAAATCTCATGCCTATCTGTATATAAATAACTAAAATAGTTACAATTAAAACATTTAAACATTCCTTTTCTTTCTTCTACTACTCTAATTTTATTTAATTTTCCTTGAAAAAAAATCTTTAAAATTTTTTGCTCTTTTTTGCACAAACTTAGGTTTATCGCCTAACTTCTGTAATAAATTAATATTGGTTTTGAAAATTCCCCAATTTTTTCTTACTATATTTTTGATGACATAAGAATCAGTACTATTTTGTACTGCCAAAGCAGTGGTAAAATCTGCTGAAGATGTTCTATTCGACTTCTTTTTCTCATTTTTATTTCTATTTACAATTTCTTCTGTCATAACTTCCTTAATCATTTCTTGGGGATAACCTCTACTTAACATCCTTTCACAGAAGTTATCAGCTTCTAAATGAAAAATTTCATTATCATCTGTTAGATTACTTATTCTCTTTATTTGTCCTTTGACAATATTCTGTTTAGTTTTTTTTGGATGTAAACTTGAATAATGTAAATACATATTATTTTGAAATTCTTTTTTATATATTTTTGACACTAATTTTCCATCTTTTTTATATATAGTGAGATCTAAAAAATTAATATTTTCAGTATTGATATTATATGAAAACTTAATATAAGAACAGACATTGTCAATATATTTCAAATACAAATTTAATTATTCGACCGTTCCACTCCAAATAATCAGAATATCGTCAATAAATCTTAACATTTCGATGATATTTTTCACAAACCTACTTTCTAATATATTTGCTGTTTCCCAGCCTTGCATGAATAAATTGGCATAGCTAGGTGCTAAGGCTGCACCCATAGAGGGTGTTTAGCTCCACCCAAGAATCCATTTACTTTTGATATCTTAAGAGGGTGTTTAGCTCCACCCAAGAATCCACACACACACACACACACACACACACACATAGATGGATAGATATAAGATATTTTACTCCATATTTAATGCATATCTTTATTATAAATATGGTAATTATCTATGATTTATATATATATATATATATATATATATATATATATATATATACAGAGAGCAAGAGAAAGAGAGAGAGATAGGTGGTTTTATTAACAACATGGCTCCATCTGCAGTGTATATCATTGTGATAGATGTAGCAATTATCTAGGATATATGTAGCACATGGAAATTAAGGTTTTATTTTGAAATAAATTAACAGTCTGTGGTTTCAGGAATTTGTTCAGATCCAGGTAAGTTTAATTTGAACTGCTGATTATTATGTGACTCAAATTCTTGAAGAATGTGAGTATTTGTGTGTTGTGTAGTTGATTTTGAGAATAATAAGTTGCATTTATCTGGCCTGCATTTTGTTTGGATGTTGGATGAAGTATAAAGTGTGTAATGCATTTTATTTCCGAGAATAGTAAATGCCTGTGGGCTTTATTTAAATTCTCAAGTTTTATTTGATTAGAACAGAATACTGTGCTTTCTTTTCATGTTGGACATGTGGTCAGGTGTAATTACATGCAGGAAAGAGTAACTGGGGCAAATAGGTGTGATTGTTTTTGTGATATTTAAACTCAGAGCTTTGGAATCAAAAATATGTTATTTAGGTGAATAGTTTATACTTATTTATCAATTGCCTGCTTGTTTCTTTGGTAGCCATAGTTGTGGGATGATTTCAGAAGACATATTTCATTCACATCTCAGGGGAAAAACAGAACAAAAGAGAGAGAAAACAAGGAATCAGTTTCAGATAACTATTAGTAAGATTAGTAGTTCAGAACTAGTAAAATTATGTTGTGATAATAATAATAATAATAATAACTTGGAACACATTATCCTTTCCTATGTGTTACTCCTGTGAGTGTGTGTAAGCTGAATTATTTGCAATGAAATCTCAAAGAGGGACAAAGGTATAAGCTGTTACTGAAGGGCCTCAGTGGCTTTAGTTCATGTGACTTTGCTGCCACTGTCTGACATTTTGTATTGCACTTGGTTTTCATTAGGGATGCTGTGGTAAAGTTCTGCTAATTACCCTGAGTACAGTAATGGCCTAGACACTGCTTCACTGAGTTGTCATTACATTAGAAGTACAAATTCAGTTTTCTTCTGTATAGAGAAGTGTTTTGCCACTGGACTTATGACACCCCAGCACCACCACAATTTAGATTCACAGGCAGTATACTGCATTGCAAAAAGAAAAAGCTGAATATGTGTCTTACAGTTGTAGCAACCAGCTAAATGCATTGTATTGCTGAGGGTCATTATGTTACATTATTTGACCTATTTCAGAGAAACAATCCTTCATTGCTAGCTACTGATGATAATTGTATGTAGCCATTTAGATGTTCTGGTTTTGTCATTTATTTCTGAAAAATAATATGTTTTAAGCTGATAAACTCAGTATGTATGGGAACCATATTATTTGTGTGCTATTATGAAATGAGAACCAAAATGTTTTTGTCTTAGAAAAGTAATATTTTCAGTCATGTATGCTATAGCAAAAGATACATATTTACACACTCTGAAAGGTATGCCCATATTTGAGAGTCTGTTGGCTTCCTTCTCTACAAGGTATTAAGCTATATAAAACAATATAAGAGTGGGGTTATCACAATAATATCTTGAAGTGGTACAGGAATATTGCCATCTGAAGCTAAGGTGGTATTCAGGTCAGAATGGCCTTTGTAAATTGTCTGAGTGTTGTCAAGTTTTATATGCTTGCAAGGTAACAAATTGATGTTGCTGGCATCCAATGTTTCACTATGTTTTACACACTGAAGTAATCAATATATTATTATGTTTCAGCTACATATACTGCTACGTTTTCCACATTTGGCCTTTGACTATGGTGTTTTTGTAGCTGGTCTTCTGGCATTAGAGATTCAGCCATGCTCCATTTGAACTAATGTGTAATGAATAAAAATCCTGTTAGATAATCCCTCCCTTGACATGTCTCTCGTGCACTCTGTGTATTACCTGTAATTTGTATAACAGTGTATGCTATATTGATTGCCTTAACTGTTTCTCTGTAGCTTTATTATCCTTGTGGTCAAAGTCATACCTTAAAAAGGGTCAGTTTGAACTAGTCTGCCTGTTAGAATAACAAACACTGAGTAAGTAAATAAAATAAATCTAGATCAGGGCAGAACCCCAGTGAAAATGACATGAAAATGTTTCTTGATAGTGGAATAAATGCCACTATACAGCTGTCAAATGAGGATGCTGACCCCGCCCCCCAACCTTGTCTCACTGTGCACTGCTGCTGTAAATTGTGAGTTCAGTTTAGAAGTAGCATCATCTAAACCTGGATTAACAACATCTGTATATATGTTTTATATCTGCCAAGCTTCTTAGTTTATTTTGCTGGAGTAGCTGGTTGAAGATAAAGAGATATAAAAGTGTGAGTCTTATTAAATTCTTCTCCATGAAAATATATGCTGGATATGCTGGAAAGTGAGGGACTGTGTCTAAAAATGACCAGGTATTCTGACTATAAAATAGTTTTACATTGGTGATAAGAAGTTTCTTACTGTGTGAACAGAAGTTAACATACTGTGTAAACAAGAAGAGTCCAGGCCCTAACCTGCAAGAGCTCCTACTGGTTTTGTACCACTATAGAGGTTACCGTATAAATTTTGTTTGTAAAGGTTTTGTTTAGATTGTTGTCTTGAAACAGGCTATCATGAGGACGCCAAATAAGTGAAGATGGTTTGTGAGAAGTAAGTCATTTAAAGTGTCAAAGACCATTTTTTAAAGCACAACCTGTGCTTGTAATTCTGCCTTTGTCCAGTCTTCAGGGAAGCATTTAGTATGAGTATTAGTGGCCTGACTGTGAAGGGCCAGGAAAATTTTAGAAATTCTAACTACAAGGGTTATCTACATGCATAGATCTAGATTAAGAAAATCTACATGTAAGGTTCTGAAAGACATGCAGGACAGTCTAGTAAGACAGAATATATGACTCAGTATACCTAGAATCACCAACTACTGTATTTCTTCTTAAATAAGACCTAACCAGAGAATAAGGCCTAGCGTGGTTTTCCAGGATGGTCATGATATAAGCCCTACACCAAAAATAAGCCCCAGTTAAGATCATCAACAACACATGACGGACATGTTGAATTATAAAATAATATTATTGACACTCGTTGACTGAGGTTATCGTACTCTGCTCGCCATTTTCGGACCATTCGGACACCCAACTTCTTCCCTTTGCAGAAAGTTATTAGATTCTTTCCCTGGGAGTCCTCCATGATTCTTACTGTAACCCTAATCATCACTCACACTTGACATTTGAGATCCTTGGCCCATAAACACTGGCAGGTGTACTTTGATTGGTCAAAGTACAGACAATGCCCGTAAAGCGCGTGCACTTGATAACAAACGGCTGTGGTTGTGTCTTCTTAACTGTCGCCATTTTGTGTTGCCACTCAGGTCTCATAAGTCTTCAATTACCCCCCCCCCCCCCAGACAAGATGAGAGCAAAAAGAAAGAGCTATTCTGTTGAGTACAAGAAAGGAATCATGGAGGACTCCCGGGGAAAGAATCTGATGGCTTTCTGCAAAGAGAAGAAGTTAGATCTCTGAATGGTCCAAAAATGGCGTGCAGCATACGATAACCTCAGTCACCAGGCTGATGAGGGAAATGCTAAGAAGTACAAGTCTGGATCAGGTCAGCAACCATTATTTCCTGAGCTGGAAGACATCATCTGTAAATGGATTGCTAACAGGAGAGCAAAGGCATTGGATGTGTGCAGGGCTGATATTCAAGCATTTGCCCTTGCAATGGCACCACAGTTAGAAATATCCCCAGAAGAATTCAAAGCATCACACCATTGGCTGGATGGCTTCCTTCAGTGGTATGAACTGTCTCTAAGAAGATCAACAACACTGTTCAAGCTGGAAGATACTGAAGTTATTAAATGTGCACTTGCGTTCAAGTCCTTTGTTGATGGCATCTACTTTTCTAAATACCAACTCTCCAACATGATTGCTATGGAAGAAACTGCAGTGTTTATGGGTCAAGGATCTCAAACAACAATTGCCTCATCAATCTACATTCCCTCCACTGGTTACAAGAGTGCACGTGTTACCTGTATTTTGGCAATTCATCTAGATGGAACGAAAACCCCACCTCTAATCTTTAGTAAGGGCAAGAAAGACAAGATTGAACATGTTTCAGGCATTTACATTCTTGAAACTGAAAAAGTCTGGTGCACACTATAAGGAAGTGGGTCATTGTATTCCTGCCACTTGTTTTGCGAGTTGGTGAAAGAGGCCTGCTAGTCTGGGATTCAGCCAGCACTCACTGCGCTAAAGACATGAAGAAATTCCTTGCATGGAGAAGAATAGATCAAATAATGATTCTTGCAGGAATGACTGCCTATCTCCAGACTCTTGATATTGCAATAAACAAGCCATTCAAGGACCATTTGCGCATGGAACTCAATGACTACATTGAAAATAGAATGGAGAGAAATCAGCATGGAAACTTTGTGAAGCCTAACCTGCAAGAAGTCGTGACTTGGGTGAAAAATTCATGGCATAAAATCACTGACAGCTGTGTTGCCAATGCACTATGAGCAGGCTACTTGGGCAAGCAGTGCTCATTTAAGGAGAGCTCTATTGCTAGGCATGACAGATTGGGGTCAATGGTTCTACAGGAAATGGAGTTGCAAGAAATTCAGGCTGGAATTCAGGGGTTGGAGACTTATGACAATGTTCCAGAAGAAGATAACATGACTGTATTTGAATAACTTTTCCATTATCGGGGCAACAGAATGGATTGCTTCTGCTTTCAGTTTTATTCCCCTCCTCCAATACACAAGTATTGAGATTTTTCTACACTTTCTGTTAAGCATGAAATATTGCACTGTTTAAGCCAAGGTGTAGATATTCTGAAGTTGAAATGTTTGTTGCACTGTTTATGTAGATTTCTCACACAACTGTTAACGCTACTAATTGAGAAAACAAAATAACAGAAAAGTACCAAATAATTTTTGTACATGAATAAATGAATAAATATAGATTGTTGTATGGGGGGGGGGGTAAATAAGGCATCCCCTGATAATAAGCCCTAATGCGTATTTCGGCTGGGGAAAGAGTATAAGACCCGGTCTTATTTTCAGGGAAATTTGGTAAGTGCATTCTATAGTAGCTGAGGCTCATGATGTTGAGACAGTTGCTCTAATTCATTTGGTTACAGGACTACACTACTGTAAAGAAAGGCATAATTAGCTAGTATTTTACACATATTTATTTATTCTTTGTTGACCAAGTTAGTCCTACTAGGCTAGTAGTCTCTTTTCAGGGAGACCTGAGGTGGTATTGATACTATCAGGGGAAATTTGACCAGGGCATTGGGGAACTTCCCCTACTCTTTTCAATAGATGCCCTGGGATCTTTTACATCCTCCTGAGCTACCACCAACTCAAGCAGACGGAGCCTCAGTTTAACACCTCATCAGATAGATGACACAGTCAGGAGGGCAGTGCCCCTCGCTGCAGTGCCAACAATTGCTCAACCTGGTGTGGGAATATAACCCACAGCCTTCTGCATCAAAACAGAGTGTGCAACCTGCTGTGCTACTGACACTGTCATTCTGTGTTTTGTTTTTTCATGTGCCTCCCCCCAGCTAGCTACTGTGTCCATGTAGTGCCCTTGTAAGAAATGTAATGTAAAACTACCACTGTTTCATACCACTATAACACTACAGTGACCTTTGAATTTATCCTGCATTACTCACTGAACAATCCTGCTACAAACAGAATTGCACTATGCAGTGTGTGTTTCTGAATACCCCAAGTGATGTATTCGCCTCCAAAGCTAGTGTTTAATGATTCCCCTTTAAATCCAGCTGTAAGCTAACATACCCACCTTTTTCATTAAATGCAGCTAGATCTAAAACTTTTTAAATCAATACCAACATTCAGAGTATTTGCGTAATCCATTAGTTATGTTTAACTTTTTTACAATATTGTAAATTCTGGCATACTCTCATAAGTTTCCCATGGTTATGCTCACATACAAATGAGCCACATGTTTAAATATATTAATACTAATAGTCTGCAAAACTGTTAAAAATAAAAAAATATTTAGTTTTGGATATGGAAAGTTATTTTATTAATTTATTTAATTTACAAAATCTGTTTACAATACATGCTTATTAATGTTTAGGGTAGTATGAAATATTCATTTAACATTTACATTTTTCTTGTAAATAAAATCTAGAGGGTATCACCAGGTCTCATCATTCAGTGTCACCTAGGTTTTATCTCTGATCATTATATCCCAGCTGTTTATAATAATTCTGTTAACCTCTTGCATAGCTAAAAAATGCAAAAATTTAAATGTAGTTTTATCCAACATTTTTTGACTTCTCTGCCCCCCATCTTTGTCAACTGTCTAATAGAGGGACATTATTGGCACGTTTCTCAATTTGCAGCTTCTGTGCAATTTGTTTAATTTCTGCACTGATGTACTCCTTGATATAAATGTTTCTTTAAATTAATTCTTCTTAGCAAAAATCCCTTTTTAAATGCATAAAATAGTTTTCAAACCTCACAAACATCATGCCTATAATATTGCATAAATCCAATTAAAAAAAGCATGAATGGGCAGCTCAGATATCTCATAAAGTTAAACCAGCTACTGTAAAGTTTCTTATTAGCTAAGTAATCCTGTCAATAGACTACCAGAACAAACCTGAGCAATGCATCAAATTGACACAACTTGGCAGCTATTTCACTGCAGTTTATTTTTCAAAAGGAATTAAATGAAACCGCTACACATGTCACAGCTTCATTTAGAGCTATACAAGTTGCATTTATCAGTATGGCATTTATTACCACAGAATAAAACTATGTTGTTTAAAAAGTGTATCACATTTGATAAAATGCAAAGCAGAATGTCTCACACACACACACACACACACACACACACACACACACACACACACACACACACTCACTCTCAGAGATACACACACACACACACACACACACACACACACACACACACACAAACACAGAGCTACAGATACACACACACACACACACACACACACACACACACACACACACACACATGCATACTCTCACATGCACATTGACAAACACGCATGCATGAGTGTGTGTGTTTATCTGACCACTTTTACACAAGAATATATTCATGTAGCCATCTTCATTGATGTAGAGGCTGTGTTCTTGACCCTGGGGACAAAGGTTTGAGCGCTGGGTTCATTACCTCAGGAGCCAACTGGCAGGGCTAAGATTGAACAACCTGTGGTCAGATCTTCTGCGCTGGAGGACAGGGATGTTCACTGCATGAGCACTATCTAGTGGGAGCAAGAAGGCTAGTCCTGGGGGCACAAAGTGCTTGTTGTCCAAGCCTGAATGGAGACAACACACTGTAATAAACAACTGAGGGTGCAGTGAACTTTTCATATGTTGCATATTCAATGTGCAAAAACAGTCTGTGAAGTTAAAGCTGAATCCTTGGCACCCACCTGATGTTTGACTATCTTGTCCTAATATCCAGTCCTAAGTAAATCTAAGCAAAAAGCGGTCCCCTGTTTACTAAAACCAGCTCAATCAGAGAAAAATATAAAAGTAAAACAGTAAGAAAGATGCTGCTGACATAGATAAAGGTTTAATAAATGCTTGCACACCATACCTCTCAACCTGGAAACATCAAAAATCTGGACAAGGCCCATGAAAAATAGGTACAAATGTGTATGCTGATTAACATCTAATTTGCATACATAATTATGTAACCCCACCCACTCCAATGGAACTGTGAGATCCTAACTTTCGAACACAAACTGAAGAACAGACAACCAAAATATGGCAGTCCCCCTGCAGCCATTCCAATGTCCCATTACCTGGCTATTTCACCCCATTTCCATAAACACTAATGTGTGCATACTACTTTACTTTTACAATGATTATTTGGATTTTATTTTTACATTTTGCAGCACATCAATGCACAAACACTAACAGACATCCGATAAAGCAATACTGTCTCACAATGAAAATAGACTTGGCATTAAAACTTCTTTGCCCTTAAAACTCACATTCATTGAAACAGCTTTGAAACCCACACCAAATCCAAAGAAAATGCAACTGGCAAGTGATGGATAAAGATTACCTTTGGGCTGTTTTCAAATCATTGGCCCCTTGCACACAAAACAAGAAACATACAACTGTTCTTTTCTTTGATACCCTGACTTTATTAAGTTATATTCCTTGTAGAATACAGCACACTTGTTAGACAGAGCACATTTTACATTTATTGTTTGAATGAACATTTTTCCAGTAGGATGTACTGTAGGCAATGAAAGAAAATGCATGAACCAATAATTGCAAAACTGCCCAATTCAGAACATTTCTATCATAAAAGTCTACTTCCACACCCAAACTATAAACAGAATGACAGTAGTGTAAACCATAGGCATCTTGCACAGCTTCTCACACTTATTTTCAATTTCAGGGGTTTTTTTTTTTGGGGGGGGCAAAAGGTCAAAAACCAGGGACACATTTTAAACATTGCTTGTATAATTTTGGAAAGTTGCTAGAATAAAATGTTGTGTTACCACCATTGATGTTACTGGCATGCCTTGAATTTAGAACACTATACACTACAGTCAGTTCAACATACCACTATGCTAAATCAGCAGTTTAGAAAATAGGAAGTCTGAAACGTAATGGCTATCATTTAGTGAATTCAGTTCTCACTTCTCACCATAGCTCTCAACCTGTTAGCACAAAACACCTGGACAAACAACAAAGCCAATAATGAGGGAATACAACTAACTTCTCACTCACCAACCATAGCTGTGAACTATTAGCACAAAAAATGGACAAACAGCAAAGCCAATAATGGGGGAATACAAATTATGTTGTCACTTCTCACCATAGCTCTCAACTCTTAGTACAAAAAAATGTAGGCAAAGATCAGAAATGGTGGTGGCTAGGGACTTTAGGCTCTTTTTACCCTGTAGAAAAGGTACAGGGTTTGAGCCTAAATACCTCTAGCCACCAGGTGTGGGTCATTTTCTCACATACACACATACTGCACAGATATGTGCCTGCAGTAATTTTTTCCTGTCCTTTGTCTCTTTTTCTTTCTATTTATAAACTAAACTGATGGAGTTTTATTTTCAGATGGACAATCATTATGCATTTACAATGATTTGACCCCATTCATAAACAAAAATATTTTTTTTCTGTCAGAACTGAATGAGAGAAGATAGGCAATGGCATTAATTACAGAAACTGTGTGATCTCTATAAGTATGCAGCAGCAAGATGTGGGAATCAAACCTTGTTTTATAGAAGGAATCAAGCTCAGTCACATGACATTATTCCATTACCTATGCTATAGTAAAGCATAAATGGATGAACATGAAAATAAGTAAGATTAGAAAGAAAGAGAGGGAAAAGGCATAATTTGTTCATTTCAGTAACTATATCATTTTGACATGACATTATTAATGCTTTCATTAATAATGAAATTTGCTGCTATATGTGCAGAACTAAATGGCATACACTGTGGAAGTGAAATGTTTCATTTATGAAATGCATGTAAGTTATAGAAGGGTACAAGGTGACATGTGGAAGTAAGCTTTCTTTTTTTCTGTAATCCCAAAAAGTTATTTAAAAATGTACATAGATTTGGAAAAAGCACATGAACTATACTTGGAACTGCACATTTTTATTCACAGACGTATATAATCTGTACTCATTGTATGGAATACCTTGCCTTTACTATCCCTAGCACACACACACCCCCTTTGTTGTTTCCTTACCTAAAGTCCATCCAAAACCAGCCTGGCAGCAAAGTCAAGTCTGTTTACGGCGGTAGCAGCAAAGCAGTTTAGATCTTCCATTCTCGGCAGCAAGCAAAGCAAAAACATCCAAAACCAGCCCGTTGTTATCGGCAAAGCTTTCCATTCTCGGCAGCAAGCAAAGCAGTTTAGTTCTTCCATTCTCAGGGCAAGCAAAGCAGTTTACTAAAGCCAGCCTGTAATTCGAAAGTAAAGCCAGCTTGTAATTCCTGCTCGCAGCCAGCCTGTCGAAAATGATGACGTGAGCTCCTTGAGTTCAATTCCGACTGGCTGGTAGTGCTGACTGAGCTGACGTCATCGTGCACGTGATGATGTCAGCTCCGACAGTGTGGAAAATTCAAAACATAAAAAAATAAAGCAAAAAAAATCGGAAATGAAGGGGTGCCACTCAGGAATCGTGGCATCCCTTCATTTGGACCCCAAAACTCAGTAAAAGCCGAGTAAATCAGTATGGTTGGGAGGTATGTTGCACACCATAAAAACTGTCAAAAACTATTAAAAACATAGCATCTATATCACATTATCAGATGATGAAAAGAGCGAATGCACATGGTCCTGTATCTTTAAACGTCTTATACTTTCTTTTACTTCTATCCATTTAGCGTCTTTGTTATGTTCCGTAGGATCTTCATAAATACTTCACCAAAATGTATCTGTTTCTTCTTTTTTGGATGGTCTTTCAATACCTTTTACCTTGTTTCCCAATTCTCTATAAAAACGTTTTGGGGTCATCATTAAATTGATTATTTTGTACTTTTCCTTTATAGTTATCTGCATGTCTTCAAAATTTTTCTGCCTGTGCTGATATTTTTAGTTTGTTATTTGCGATAGTGCATGATAGATCCTGATCCGTTATTATATTGCATATTGCTTTTATCACATCTGTCTTTCTGAGTATTTTTATTGATCTGTTCCCTCTTCTATACTCCTCTGACAGTGACACTTCTTGTCTCAGTTGTTTTATAGTTTCTTCTATTCGATATTTCCATGATGGTATTCAAATTCTCCCTTTTCTCTCCCTCACTACTCTGTGTTCTTGTGGTAGAACTTTATCAGTTATTAACTTAGCTGCAGAGTAATATATCCTGTTTACTGGGGTTGTATCTCATGGATCTCTATGGACAGTCCTAATTAATGTGTTCATTTGTTTTATCAAACTTCTGACTTTTGGAGTTTTATTGATCTTCTACAGTCTGTTTCTTTCATTGATCTTAATATGTCTAGCTATCTCTAAGTTAAGCAACTCTTTCCTTAGCTCATTTTCTTCTAAAATGAGGGCACATTTTTTGTTTTCCATTTCCTGTGGGTATTCTATAGAAATTTCTGTTGCATCTTCCTGTAGCACATTCTCTTCAATTTCATCCTGTGCCATCCATTGCTCTGTCATATGGAAACTCACTGGCCTATCACCATTTATTGCTCTGTCATATGGGAACTCACTGGCCTATCACCATTTATTGCTCTGTCATATGGGAACTCACTGGCCTATCACTCATCAACATTAACTGCGTTAGAGTTTCCACACTTTCCTGTTTCTTCCTTTGTTGTCCAACTTCAAGTGAACATTTATACTGGTTTCCTGTGAAAGGCTCCAAAATATCTTCATATAGCACCTGACCAATTGCTTCCCAATCCACTGGTTTCCCCTTAATTGTGGTGTCCATTGCTCTGTCCTGTGGTGGTGCTTTCTGAATTAGATTTTCTGCACTGCAGGTACTCCATAACCTCAGTTTCTATTTCTTTAACTTCTCCATTACTAATCTCCTTTTCTACTTTTCTGCTTTGTCTTCTTATTTTTTGTATTGTAAAGTTTTCCATGTCCAGATTATTTTGCCTGTATTTCTCTTCAAATATCTTTGGTGCTGCTCTTTTTGTATTGATTAGTTTTGCTTTCTCCTTTGCATAAATATTGCACCATATTAAATCTCTTTTTCTTTCCCATGTCCATATTTCTTCTTCAGATATCTGATGATCTTCCTGTTTCTCCTTACTTTGGGGACTCACTCCATACTGCTGTGATGTAACCTGTGTTAGATCTTCTACATCAAATCCTTCACTTCTCAGGGACTCCATAACTTTGACTTCTATTTTTTTTAACTTCCGCTTTACTAATCTTCTTTCCTATATTCCCTGTTTGTGATATTATTTTTTTATTGTGAAATGTTCCATTTTTTATTGGAAAATTTTCTCTTCAAATATCATTGGGGCTGCCTTCTTTATGTTGATTAATTTGGCTTTTGCCTTTGCATAAATATTGCACCATATCAAATCTCTCTCTTTCTTTCCCATGTCCATATTTCTTTTTTATACTTTTGAAATATCTCTAGGTTTTGTTGTTTATATTTTCCCACTTCCTCAGATGCTTCTTTTTCCAAACAGACCAAAGTTTCTTGGTCTATATACTGTTTTTCACAAATATATTGTATTAACAACCACACATTTTTATTTGAAGCTTCTGACAGCTTTTCTTGTGGAAGTATTTTTCTTTCCTCTAATTTCTCTCTTAATCTTTTTGTATATCTTGTGTCTGGAAATTCAGGGCTTTTTTCATAATAGCAACAATACATAATTTATTTCTTATCCTCAATAGTCCACTCTATCATCTTTATGACTCTTTTTTGGCCTATCAGTTTTTGTGATTTTTGTGGACTGCTACCTCCTTCTACAACAGGGGGGCCATCCTCACCCTGGGTCTGGCCTGGTGCCATTGTAGGGATGTTTCCATATTTTGAGAATTCTACACTGTCATTTTTTCTAGTCCTGGCATCAGTGTGCGTACCAGGATTGGGCAATTTTTTATCCTGGGTCTTGTGCACCCAGCTACCTTTTTAAATTTTTGACCTACTTCTATCCATGATATATGCAATATAAATACAGTCTATATATCAGTGTTGCCTTGGTGATATTTTGTGAAAACAGGGTCCACCTTGTGAATACTCACCAAGACTTGAAGATGAATTTGATTTCAGCACTACTACTCTCCTTTACTTGCTGACTTTTCATCTGTCCATTCAGACTACATGTGCCAGTGTGGTTGGTGTGAATAAGTTTGAAGGTTGTGGGTGCAGGATGCTTGTCCCCCCTTCAAAAAACACACTTTGTGATTTGCTGAATGGATGCAGGCCTACAGCAGAAAAAGTACCTCATGGGCTAATTCAGAATCCACCTCCCCCCCAGATTTGCAGCACAATGATAAGAGATAGCAGATGCTGCATAGTCAAGTTTGAAGCTTTATAGGATCATAGGAAGTTTCTAAGCTAATGGCCCTAGAGCCCATACAAGCCTTGCCAAGTTCTAGCCTTATTTCCATGATCAGCACCTAGTGCCGCTGTCCAAGAAGGACACAGGTGGAACCCCCAGGGTGAATGTACGTCTACCCATCCTATCGTCCAAATTGCATTTGAAGGGGGCAATAAGGTGCTCTGTTTGACATGAAGCGAGAGTCTTTTCCAAAGGTGTGGTAACCTCTGGGAGACAAATCTGCCCCTCCAGCAGGTTCTGTTAATGTCACATACCAGGTTAAGGATTTTAGAGTGAGTAACCCATGTACCATTTGACTTGCGGATATGCAGCATTTCCAATAAAGCAGGGTCAGAGATTGCCTTATATACAAGGCAGAGATCACCTCTGTGTAGTCTGTATAAAACAGAATAAAGTGACAGTGATTTCAGATGATCCACATAGGACAGATGTGAAGACCTTGAATTTTTCTTTTGAGAAATCTTTGTGGTCTTGCTGCAGGTGCTTGGAAAGTTGCATACCAAAAGGGCATTATACTCAGTTATTGGCCTGATAAGGGAAGAGTACAGGGAGG
This sequence comes from Protopterus annectens, assembly GCF_019279795.1. Classification (NCBI taxonomy): domain Eukaryota; kingdom Metazoa; phylum Chordata; order Ceratodontiformes; family Protopteridae; genus Protopterus; species Protopterus annectens. The sequence continues at coordinate 1,078,733,105 of NC_056737.1, forward strand.
TTATACCTTATTTTTTTTCTACAGGCAATGCCCTTATTTATGAGAGGAGCAATATAGAATGCCCTCCTTACCACTGTGGAGACACGGTGATCAACTGTCAACCTGTGTGCCCAGGTCTCTCACCACTGAGTGGGTACTTAAGGTGTTGCTATTGATGTGGTAGTTAGCAGGAACATCACTCTTACTGAAAGGGATGATAACACATTTTTTTGCATTGAGTTTAAGGCCATGACTTTGGCACCAATCATTTGTTTGTGTAAGACCCTCTTGTAGGATGTTGACATCATTTGGAGATTCTATGAATGCTCCCAGTTTGCAGTCATCAGCAAACTTTGTCAGCCACAGACCTTTAGCTTTTTCTTGTATTTCAGAGAAATAGATTCCAAACAGTAGAGGATCTAGGACTGAACCCTGTGGAACACCACTGGTTACAGCTCTGCTGTTGGAGGTGGAGTCCCCTATTTTGACTATATGTGTTCTATCAGTGAGCCAGTTAGCAACTCATCTAATGATATAAAGGTTGATACCTAGCTGGGTGAGTTTGTCAATGATTGTTTAGTGGGGGATAGTATCATAAGCCTTGGCTAAGTCTAGGTAGGCTTTATACACAGATTGCACCTCATCCAGGGCCTTGGTGACTGCCTAGAAGAAGTCCACCAGGTTTAACAGACATGATCTCCCTTTGACAAATCCAAACCAAGTAGGGTCAAGTGTTAGGAGATTATCTATATCTTTATTGATGACAAAACCTGGACCCCTCACAGTTTGGGTTTGTAAAGGGCAGATCAAGTTTGCTCAACCTGATAGACTTCTTTGAATCTGTCAACAGAGCGGATGATGAAGGCAAGGTAGTCTGTACAGCCTACCTCGATCTTGCCAAGGCCTTCAACACCATCTCCCACTCAGGAATCATTGATAGACCCACTAACCTAGGCATAAACCCCTACATCATGAGATGGGTTGCCAACTGGCTCATGGACAGAACCCACACGGTGAAAGTAGCAGACTCCAAATCCAACTACCAGGCAGTTACAGTGGAGTCCCACAGGGATCTGTCCTAGATCCTCTCCTGTTTGGTATCTACTTCTCTGAAGTTCAGGCCAACACCAAGGGACACTGGTTAGCCAAATTTGCGGACGACTGCAAATTGGAAGCTATTATTGACTCTCAAGCTGATGTAGACATCCTACACAACGGCCTCACAGACACCAATGACTGGTGCCAGAACCACGGTCTTAAGGTCAATGCTAAAAAGTGCATCATCATCCCCTTTGGGAAAAACATGCTACCCATGAACTACCATATCGATGGTAGCCCACTCAACTCCCAAAGTGTGATAAGAGATCTAGGGACAAAGGTAGATAGCAACCTCTCCTTCGACAACCATGTTATCACTGTAGTTAGAAAGTCCTTCTGTATGGCACACCTCATTACAAAAGGTTTCACATCTAGGAAGAAAGAAGTCATAATCCCTCTCTATTCATACCTCATTACACCTATTATTGAGTACAATGCCCCATTTGGCATGTACCTCACTAGACACCTACAACAACTGGAGAGGCCACAAAAATTCCACACAAAGAGGATCCTATGACTCAAACACATGCCCTGTAAAGACAGACTCAAAAAACTCCATCTTTACTCTGTCTCATATCCCCTACTTAGAGGCAGTCTCTGCATGGCCTACAAAGCCATGTCTGACCCAGTGTTGCTAGACATGCTTTATCTGAAAAAGTCTCAATCCCTCCACAACACACGTTCCAAAGACCTCAACCTCATCACCACAATAAACAGAACCTGCTGGAGGGACAGGTTCCTAACCTAGAGACTTCCCATACTCTGGAATAGACTCCCCATTTATGTCAAGCAGAGCACTTCACTAGCCCTCTTCAAGAAAAATCTTGATGAGTGGATGGGTAATAGGAAATTCAAAACAAAACCGGGAAGGAACCACGCTACAGCACAAAACAGAAAATTAAGCGCTTTTCGTATATTTCAGTAAACAAACTTTTTCAGATCAAAGAACAATGTGAAATCACAATTTAAATACACCCTGAGCTAATAATCTATTAGTCAATTAACTACTTAAAGTGTGCATCTTACCTAAAAGCACAACTGAACTTATACAAGACACACTTTAAAACTAAAGAACAAGAAGTCATAATAAAATTGTTAATACTAATAAGAATATTAATACTAAACCTCCACTCAGCTACTATATAGACACAGCATAAAAATAAAAATAAAAACTGGAACTTTTAAGTATTTAAAACTATATATTAAATACTATATATATTATAAACATTCAAAAATATATATACAATAAACACTATTGGTGTAAATGTCAATGGTACACCTGAATGCAATTCTTAAGCCTTAAATCAACTATAACCATAAGTACTGGTAAACTGGAATAAACTATCTAATTAGAATCCCTGAATTTATAACTATATACAGGGAAACTTAAAAGGTTTACCTATTAAGGCTTTTAAGCTTAAGGACACTGCTTAAAGAGCAGCTCTCATTCAGGCCTGGAGCATTATATGCATTGAGTCTAATTTGCCAATGCAACTCGTGCTCTTCCAATTTGAGGGGTGAAGGAGCACCCCTAAAATCTTGTTCAAGTTGATCAATAACCAAGAATTTAGACATATGATCGGGATGAACTGAAATATGTTTAGCTAGTGCATTTTCCAATTTTTGTTTCCTAATATACAATCATGTAGCGTTGTTGTTCTTTTTTGCCTCGTAGAAGCTGTACAAAATTGGCACCTAGCTAAATAAATCACCATTCTAGAGTTATAATTAGCCCTTACATTCAACTTATATTCATAATCATGAACTTTAAATCTGTTGGATTCAATAATATATTGGCTTAAACATGCCAGCTGTCTTTGTCTTATATGATGTCGTTCAAGAAGGGCTTTAAGATTTTTAGCTCTTTTATATGTAACTACAGGATGGTTACCAAGTTTGTGAGAAACAATGTTGTCATTTTTAAACAATTCCCAATTTTACAAAGTACCTGGAAGCATTCACTGCTATTAAGACTATATGTTGTTATAAAAGTAACACTTAAACTTTCAAATGGGTACTGGACTTTAGAATCGTTCACTGATTCAACATTTGAAATTTCAGTGAAATTGGTTTATAACACTTCATCTATAATAGCATTGAGCATTTCATCTAGCTTGAATAATGGAGAAATGAGTAGGAATAAGTTGCTTTCCTGTATATATTGGCTGTATAGGAACAAGTGTCCTTAGAAAGTAAGATGTCCAAATAAGCCATGGAGTCTGTGTGGAAAGTAAAACTGTGTAGCTGAGTTAAAATAATCAACTAATGCATTGCTGTTAGATTGATGATGAAAATATCATCCAAATAAAAATCAACTGGTCTTTAAATGGGCAATTATTAAATACATAATCATGTTAAGTTGTTACTGAATATAAAATAGTTGTTACACAAAACTAAATCTAACAGTTACCATATCCAACTCATTTCCAGTACTATCATTAGATCTAATGCAAGTGTACAAATCCTTAACATCAATAGTGAGAAAATTGTACCTTGCATTAAAGACTAAATTGTTGATTTTTTCTAAAAATGACCAAGAATCTTTGCAGATCTGTGGAAAGTTGACCAAATATTTCTGTAAAATATTGTCAACATTTTTTGCACATGGATAGGTGGGAGAACCATGGCCATCTACAAGTGGTCTCATAGGTGGGTTATGTAGATCTTTATGAATTTTGGGTATACCAAACAAACACGTGAATCTAGGGTATACTGTTGACAAATAATTGTAAATATGCTGTGTTATTCTACCCTCGATATACATTTCTTCTATATGATCTTTAATGTTAGTATAAGCTTTATTAACTTCAGAATGGGAGCTGGCAGAATATGAGGAGCTATCTAACAGGCTAGCCATCCTTTCTTTATAGTCAGCCTCGTCAAACACCACTAAACCACCTCCCTTATCTGGTTTACAAAATCGAATATCGTGAAGTTTAATCAAATCAAGACATGCTTTTTCTTTTTTAGATTCAACACTGGGTATTAAGTGGTGTGATGTTGTTTTAAACTTTTCACGGATGTCCAGTTCACACACTAGTTCAAAAATTTGTAAAAGTGGATGAAGTGGAGGATTATAAGTACTAGAAATCCTAAAGTTGTTATCATTCGAAGGGTAAATACCCCCAAACATCAAGTTCAAATTAAGCTTCCTAACATATAACTTCAAATCAATAATTGTTTTAACTAGATCAAGTTTCTGAACTGGTACATAAGTATACCCCTTTGACAATATCTCAACTAATTCAGATGAAATGTCAACAGTAGAAAAGTTGTAAACATTAAAATCACCCTGTTTGTTCTTGAGTATAACAGGAATGTTAACAGTATGCCCGTTATCTACCACGGTCGTATCATCTCATGTATAGATATTTGTCTCAACTATTGAGCAAGGCTCACAACAGGCTTCAACAAACTCAGGTGGAACATTAATATCAGTCGTAGGACAGTCTTCCAATGTGTTACTGTCAATAAGATGTCGAATCACAACTATCTGTGTTTCTGCTTGTTCCTCTGGTTGAATTGACCCATCTGTTGTTTTGGCTTTGCCCCTAAAAATTGGGGTCATTAGACCTTAAGTTGTAGTGTCCTTGCTTGTTATTATTACAATAATTGTCAGATGTATTAAACTCTAGTTGAGATGTAACATTTGGACAAACAGTTGGTGTATCCAAAGAACGACTCATTTGGGATGAATTCAAGTTTAAGTTAGGTAGTGCACTATTAATAGTTTGAACAGGCTGCACTTGTCTATTTGGAAAGTGCCAGACTTGAGCTGGTGGAGGCTTAGGGTATGCTGCCTCATCCTTATAAGCTTTCAAGTCTCTATCTATTTTCTTAATTTTGTTATTTTTCAATTTACTAAGGTACTGCTCAATGCTGGAAAAAATCCTATTATAATCATATTTGTAACGAGAAAACTCTGAATCAAGCTTGATGGTTTTATCAAGCTCAGACACTTGTCTACTCAAGGATTCAACCAGTATTGAGTAATGTTTAATCATTAAATTAAGTAACTCAAAGCCTTGGCGGTCAAAAAGTGCAAGTAAGTCTTTATGAAACTGTGACTTGGCAGCCAACCCAGTAGGGTATTGATAATGACGAAGACCTTTGGGAACTATCTTAAGTTTAAGACATTCCTGAAAGTACGATATGTCTAACTGGGCCTTTTTCAGTTTAACCAGGATATTGTCGAAATTTTTAAGGTTAATAGAAATATTGACCTGCTCACCTTGATGTGTTCCAGTCTGCAATGATGGCTGACCGGACCCAAAAGTAAAATTATCCATCAGCCAGTTGTTAATGTCTAAAACTGAAAAAATTAAACCCCACATCAGATGAAGCAGGAGGAACAGCCATTACTGCTGTTGTGTTGGAGCCAGAGGAAGAGATGTGGACGTTACTTCGAATTGCCTCTATGTCGCTGACTCCAGTTCCAGGGTCCAAGCGACCATTTACAGATGTAAATTGTTGATTATTAGGCAAAGTAGGTACTTCGAGGGCTGGAATACTCCTCTGCCCACAGTTGATGTTTGACTGGTTAGTAGACTGTAAACTGTCAATTCCGTTACATTCCGTTGCCAATTTTGTACAGCTTTCTACATAGGCAAAACAGAACGACTCTTACATGATCGTATATATGAACATACGTATGCAATTAGGAAACAAAAATTGGAAAATGCACTAGCTAAACATATTTCAGTTCATCCCGATCATATGTTTAAATTCTTGGTTATTGATCAACTTGAACAAGATTTTAGGGGTGTACCTTCACCCCTCAAATTGGAAGAGCGTGAGTTGCATTGGCAAATTAGACTCAATGCATATAATGCTCCAGGCCTGAATGAGAGCTGCTCTTTAAGCAGTGTTCTTAATAGGTAAACCTTTTAAGTTTCCCTGTGTATAGTTATAAATTCAGGGATTCTAATTACATAGTTTATTCCAGTTTACCAGTACTTATGGTTATAGCTGGTTTAAGGTTTAAGAATTGCATTCAGGTGTACCACTGGACATCACCAATAGTGTTTATTGTATATATATTTTTGAATGTTTATAATATATATAGTATTTAATATATAGTTTTAAATACTTAAAAAGTATTTCCAAATTTTTATTTTTATTTTTATGCTGTGTCTATATAGTAGCCGAGTGGAGGTTTAGTATTAATATTCTTATTAGTATTAACAATTTTATTATGACTTCTTGTTCTTTAGTTTTAAAGTGTGTCTTGTATAAGTTCAGTTGTGCTTTTAGGTAAGATGCACTCGATAAGAGCGCTTTTACTTTAAGTAGTTAATTGACTAATAGATTATTAGCTCAGGGTGTATTTAAATTGTGATTTCACATTGTTCTTTGATCTGAAGAAGTTTGTTTACTGAAATAAACGAAAAGCGCTTAATTTTCTGTTTTGTGCTGTAGCGTGGTTCCTTCCCGGTTTTGTTTTGGTACTAGTTCGTTTTGCCTGTTTTATTTTAATAGGAAATTCACCCCGGGTATCACTTCAATAGCCTTGCTCACTAGGGGCACAGGAAACTAACTTCTGGCAGCAGGACAACTGGAATATTCTTGGGCTATGCTTGTGTTGGCTCTAGGGCCATTAGTCTAGTACTCACCTAGGAACCTATGAGGGCCATGATGATTCTCTCCATGGCCTTGCAGATAAGGCTAGTCAGGCTAATAATTCTATAGTTCCTGGGGTTAGTGGAAGCACCACCTTTATGCAAGGGAATAATGGTGGCCATTTCCTGTTCAGCTGAGATGAAGCCGGTGCTTAGACTATAATTGAAAAGATACTCAATGGTGTTGCTAATTCTTGTTGGCGCTCATGTAGGATGCAGCCTGGGATGTTATCAGTTCCCATAGATGCTGTATTTTTGGCCTTAGAGAGGGCGTTTATGACCTGCTCTTTCAAGATACAAGGTAGGGGACTGGTGGTAGAAATGTCATGGGATACATGTGGCAGGGACAGGTGAGTGAAGTTTTCACAGAACTTGTCGGTCAACAGGTTAGCTATGTCCACAATCTCAGTATATGTGGTATCATTAACTACCAGTTTGGCATAAATATGGGTCTTTCCCTTTAGGTTGCAGATGTAAGTAAAGAATGCCTTATGGTTGTCCTTAGCTGAGGAGGCTAATTTGGATGCATAGTTTGCTTTCGAGGACTTCACAAGAAGTCTTATTTGCTTGTTTACACTGAGGAGGGAGTGTTTCACTTTAGGGCTCTTTCCCTCTTACTTTTAGACAGTGATTTTTTTCCTCTTATTTTAAAGCCTGTTAATGGCAGTTGTCCTCCAGGCAGGTTTGCTCTTTCTTTAGGAGCTTGTTTTGGTCCTATCAGGTATGTCTGAGTTTCAGCTGGGGGGGGGGGTCAGATGTGGTAGTTACTTCAAATGAGACTGATTTGTGATCAGATCTCACCAGGGTAGACCTCACAGTGGGGGATACTACAGTGGTCCCCCATACTGGTAAGCACCAGATCCAGAATATTGGTACCCCTTCTGGGGGTGTCATTCAGCTTGTCCAGGGCACTGGAGTTAAAGTCGAGGAAACTTTGGGCAAGTGAGTATGAGCACAAGTAATTTATCCAGTCAATGAATGGGTAGTTAAAGTCACCCAAAACCATGATGTTTGGATGTATCTTGATAGACTCAAGTAGATCCAAATAGGCAGAGTGGGTGTCCTGATTCATGGAGGAGGGTCCTGTACCAATAGTTAATTGCACCTAAAGTATCTCCAGGGAATATACTGTTTAACCAATCTGAAGGTGTATTTATCTTTAATGAGTATTGATACACCACCTCCTTTAGTTTTCATGCCTTCAGTTTGTGGTCTGAACGTGTGGAAGGAGGTGTAACCCCATATGACTAGGGCGCTCTCCACAGCTTTGAACCAGGTCTCTGTGACAGCACAAATGTCTGCTTCTTCCAAGGTGAGGACTGCTTCCAGTGAGTGCAGTTTCATGTTAAGACTCCTAGCATTTAGCAGCATAACGTTGAGGTTGTTTTTAGATGGAGTTTTTACATCAGAAATTTTTTCCTTGAGACACTGATTAAACAAAAGCACTACAGGGGTGGCAAGAGCCTTAGCCAGTAGCCAAAATCCCAGGGGTGACAGATGATCATATTTGGCAAAGTATAGAGGTCTGTTGATCATGTCATTCAAGGCTGATAGATACTGCATCCCCTTAGAATGACACCAGAAACTAAGCCAATTATTGAGGTCAAATATTTTCTGTTTGTAGTGGGACATCATCCTAGGTGAAGGTAAAATGCTGCTTAAGGCTAGGAACATACCTGCTTGAGACACATTATCCAACAGCTCAGTCATATCTCTCTTCATATAGTCCAGAGAGGTATGTCTCAAGTCATTCACACCAACATGGACTATGATGGAGTAATAACAGTACCTGTTGTTTTGAGACTCGAGTGCATGTGTGATATGGAGTATCCTGGCACCTGATAGACAGTTGACCGTGACCTTTTCCTTATCCAGCCTGGTGAGAGGGACATCTGTATGTCTCACGATGAAATCGCCTATGATTAATATGTTTGTTTTGTGTTTTTTTTAAGAGCTTGACAGGTGAGATACTGAGCTAGTATGTGTCTTGTGTTCTGTAGAGGAAGTATTATGTGTAGCATGCTTGTGTTTGTGTATGGGAGGTCTCTGGTGTTTACGTAGGTTTCTTGTCAGGACCTCCACATATGTAGATATGTATGATATGTGTTTGGGTGCAGTAGGAGGTGAAATGTGCATGCTGACAGCCTGCTCATTGTCATATGTACTGACTGGTGTGTGAGAGAGCATAGATTTAAGGTTCTTAATATAGTTGCATCTCTGACATGTTGAGTTTGTGTGGACTAGGAGTAGAGGGTTGTCAGTGAACATGAGGCAGTTGCTACACTGCCTCAAGATGCCCATGTCGACCAAGCTGGTTGGAGAAACTGTGGAAAACTGTCCATCCATAGTGTTAGGTAAATTTATATGGTCAAAAAAAGAGGTCACACTTAGGAATGGCTAGTGGGTGAGAGGTGTGTTAGTACCTCTGAGGCTAGGCTTAGTGTTCTACCTGACAGTAGAGCAGGGTTGTGAAAAACCTCTGGAGGACCACAAGCAAAGTGCTATGGGAAAATTTAACAATCAAAACATTTGTGTCTATAACTACCAATGGTAATCACTGCTACACAACAGTGCATGATGGTGCACTACACACAAACAAGTACAAATGCGGGGATTAAATAAAACAAGAAATAACCCTTTTAACTCAAACTAGCCAATAAGGACATTTTCCCTAAGCTCTAGTCCAATCACCCTCCATTAGATGGGACCCATACAGCACTCTCCTCCCACAAGGGTGCAGATGAGCATTCACCAATAAGCATGACTTGAGTTTGATATTCAGAAGTTACAAAACAGACCCAGAAACAGCAAACCTGGAAATGGGCTATGCTGTAGCTGAACTAGTATAGTATAGTATATTTTATCAACCTGTGTACTTTTCAGTGTTAAGTATTGCATGCATCACTTCTGCATATGCATTCATTTATATGCAGTGAGAGCTTTTTATTCTGTTCCTCAGTAAAGTTTTCTATCAATATTTATACTCAGATACTTCAATGAAAAATTGACACAAGTAATCAAACACTCACCTCACCCGAGAACACTACTTCCACAGCTGGCTGCAGGGATGGGTGACAGTTCCTATATCCTTGTCAGGAAAAATTCTCAGATTGTTTGACTGAACCATCATGGTGAATATTCTGGACAGCTTAGATCAATTTGTAGAAGAAGGTTTCCTTAGCAATGAATTGACGGCAGCAGCAGCAGGGCTATCCCCATCATAACCCCCAGTAGTTTTCTTAACAGGGACATCGTTGTCTTTACGGTGACTAGTTGACGATTTCTTTGAGTTTGCTGTTTCTGGGTCCCACCATCAGCCAGGCCGGCACACAGGTTAGCAAACAGAAATAGTGCAATCAATACAACATTAAATAGCAGGGAACCACAGTCATTGTGCGTGTGTATCCGAGAAACTAGCATCCTTGCTGCCTAAGAAAACACACTTTAGGCGGCAAAGGATCCGACAGATGTTATTTCAATGTGGTGATAATTTCCTCATGTCTTGGTCCGTAACAGTGCAGAAGCTACTGTCACCAACCTGAATGCAACATATAATGAACGGACATAAACAACTATAGTTGTTGGAAGAAAACTACATTTTTTTTTACACTACTTCTGTAGAGCGACATTTACTGCTACTGCTCAGTACTGGGCAGCAAAGCTGATGTCCTGCATACCACTAACGCTGTCCCTGTTTCTAATTTAAAGTGATTCCATTTCCACACAAAGAGTGATAGGAGATGTCAACTCCTTGGTGCAATTTGAAGTGCTGAAGATTAATAGTGGAGGACAAATTCTGCAAGAATGGATAACACTAAAACTTGGCTTGTGAGAAGAATATCATTTAAGGATTGTGAGTAGGCTGCAGAAAGCCACTGGCTACCTCTTGAAAGAAAGCAATTGTGGTAACATGGTACTGCACCCATATAGCAACAGCTAACTGTAATGGTGCATTTTCATTCCAGAGTGGTCTGTTCATGCTTGGCAAAAGACAAGATTTCCTGCAGGTGTTGCATGAGTACTTGCATACAGGTACAAAAAGGTGAAACAAGTGATGACACCATATCTAGCAGAAGTCCTTAAACTGAACATCTTCCCAAGGTGGGTTTGAAAACAACTACCACATTTAAAAGACTGTGAACGAGAACTTAATTTGCCTGACCATGTAGTAAACTGTGATCTGCATTAGGTAGTTGGTTGCGCCGTAAAGTGCGGTTGCACTTGCTCCTGGTTCTTTGAAGATCTGAACGGGTTTGTGGTTTTCCCATTGGTTTGTATCATCGATTTACCTTACCACAGAGTAAGCTGTGACCCACACTGGGTATTTGGTTGCACAGGTTGCTCCTGGTTCCTAGAAGATCTAAACTGTTTGGCGGCTTCTCCGTTGAACTGTATCATCGAAGAAATATATTTTATTCATCTCATTGGAACATAGAACTGGTAAGCACCATTGGTTGCTAGCTTATTATCACAGTATCTGGACATTTTTTTTGATTTTTCAGACTTTTGCAACGAATGGTATATCTAATGTTTTTTCTGCATGCTTAAATGCTCTCAGTGGAGATGTGAAGTCTTCAGGTGCAGGACATTGAAGGAAGCTGCCCAAGGGAAGTTGCAGCTGAACTGAAAAAGACCTGTTGGTCTCATCCACGTACATCTAAATAAACCTACAGTTTATTTCAGGCAAAGGTTTCTGAAAAGTTACACTTCTAAGAACTGATGTGAGAACTGTGTTTTTAGTGTACTGGTTTTCAACTTTTGTGCGTGAGGGACTTTTTATCAGGGTATTGTTTGTCTGGGGTAAGTTGGTTTCTGAAGTTTTGGGTCCAGTCTGACACGTTGTATATCCTGATGGGTGCAGGCCTAATGGTCATTTTTGTGAGCAGTTTGTGTAATTTTTATCATTATTTTGGGGTCAGTGACTTGTGATTATCGCAGTGGAGTTTTAGAGTTTTTCACTCTAGTGGAATTGACATATTTGATTACATGCTTTTGTATTTTTGCTTGACAGTTTTTGCTGTTTTATATTTAATGTATAACTTGGTACTAGATCTGCTGTATGTTTTTCCCTGTGAATTGTTAGGATAGATTGCTTAGGGCACAGTTCTATTCATGTTGTATAAGTTAGTAATCTAAGTGTATCTGAATAGACTATAGAAAAAAAAAATTCTACTGTATGCATATACTATTTTATCTATTTTTGACTTTGTAACATTTATTTTATTCTATTCTGTCTGACATTATTGTATATTTTAAAATATTTTGTTTATACTGCATATTATTAAAATTAAACCACACCCTCACTCCATTAAACCCACCACAACTTCTATTCCAATAAACCACAAAACTGCATACTACCGCTCTCCTTCTACACCCATCCACAGTCTTCCAACACAGATAACTCAATCACCATGTCACCAACACCACACTCCCACAACCATATCATCCCATTACTCTTGCCTTCCCTATCCATCTGTCTTTACTTTTTCTCCTTCATTACTACTTATCACCACCCATGTAACACTATGCACTGTATCAAATCCCCCACCCTACCATACACCACAAACCATCCCTTCATACCTGGAAACGCACAACCAATTATCCTTTACCTTTTAATTTGTCAACTCATCTCTCCTATTCTATACAGGCTGTACTATGGGATAATACTTTATCTTCACACCTCCCAGTAGCCCTAGGGGTCCCTCAAGGATCCATATTGGGTCCTTTACTCTTCTCCATCTTTACAAATGACCTCCATTCTGTAATTCCACAAGCCGACTGTACCCAATACGCAGATGACTCCACACTCATATGCTCTCCTACTTCCCAATCAGAACTTCAGTCACTAACCCAAAAGACCTTTAGTACAGTCAAAAACTGGCTCCTACAAAGGTGTCTTATCTTAAACCCAAAAAAAACTAAAATGCTACTATTCACCCCCACTCGCACAACCTCCCCACTTAACTTTACTATTACTTCAAAAAATGGAACTATAATATCTCCTGAGCCAACCACCAAACTACTTGAAGTACTAATAGATAATAACTTGTCTTTTGAACCTCACATTAATAACACCATAAAAACAGTAAATAAGAAACTAGGTTCCCTCTACAGAATCAAACCCTTTCTAACTCCTCTAGCAAGGGTACTATTGCTCGCACCCACCTTATCTCTACCCTGCTCTATGCCTCCCCAATCTATACCAAAATATGCAGAAGTAATCTGAGTAAACTGTCATCCTCCTACAACAATATTGCCAGATTTGCAGCTGGGTCCTCCTATAGAACTCATCACTGTATCAACCTGAATTATCTTGGATGGTTAGAGTTGCCAAATCTAATACTTTTCAATCAACTAAGATCCTGTATCTACCTCAGAATACACCCATACTTACATCTCTAGCTATCCCCTATAACAATCTCAAAACCTTACGCTCATCTAATAAACTACTTGTACAAATATCTAAATCCAACAACTGAGCTGGTGACACCCTGTTCTCTAATACAGTAGGTAAAGCCTGGAACAGCCTCCCAAGTCAGCTAACCTCAATATCCTCAGTTAACCTATTTAAAAGCAAGCTCAAACCCTACCTCAAATCACACTGGCTATGCCCCTGTGATAACCCAGACTAACCACCATACCCTTATCTAGACTCCCTTGATTCCTAGCCTGTTATGAACATGATCTTGTGTTTATGCGCTGATAATAGTGTGCGTGACCATTCTGAGGATTTTTCTCATGTAAATATGTATATACTATTGAATGACCAACCGTTTTCATATAATACCACAACTCCTGTGAGACTGAACACTTTAACTGTATCCTTGTATTTTGCTTTTGTAGACTCTATCCATTTAACACTAGTGTTTATTCTTTTTGGTTTTTGTGTGACCTTAGTATCTATAATATCTCTTAGATAGAATTTCCATTATTAACTCAAACTACTGTTGTATCTAGGTTATTTTTACATAAGGTTTTTTTTTCCCTACTGGAATACAGAATATAAAATCCTAGGTATGTAATATATTATAAAGTTTTGTAATGTACCAATTTCTACTGTAAATATTTTATCTTGTCCTATTTGTTTGTTATTTGTGGAGCTTTTCTCCCCGGGCCTCCACTGAAAATGGACATATATCCAGCTGGACTAGTCCGGTCAACAAATGTAAAATAAAATAAAATAAATAAAATAAAATCCATTACACCTCACAATCCAAAAAATACCCCAGCCTCAAACACTACTTCCTAACTGCATTCTACCTTAAAACCATTACCAGCATTGCAGCCCAACTACTACTAGGAGGTGATATCCACCCCAACCCTGGCCCAACATACAACACCCATACCACACCTGACCCCAATCTCCCATTTAAGCATAAACCCACTGATTTACTCATTCTAAACCTAAACATTCACAGAATCATAAATAAAACAGAACAGTTACATGGAATTATCTCTGTATACAACCCAGACATTATAGTGATTACAGAAACATGGCTTAAACCCCACATTAAATATAACTCTATAACTCCACCTGGCTTCAACATATTAAGAGTTGATAGACTTCACAGAAAAGGTGGTGGCATTGCCCTTCTTTACAAATCCAATTTAAAAATCCAGCTCCTTCAAAAAGAAACCTCAGATTTCAACACTGCTGAGACCCTATTCACCAAAATCCTACTAAATCAACACAAACAACTAAACCTACTCAGCATTTATATACCACCAGGAGACAACCTTATGACACTAGATTCTATGCTCCACTAGGCTTTCCACTTCCTGTTCCAAGAAACATTACTCCTAGGTGATGTCAACATAGACTGGAACACTATACACCACCCATAGCCACCAACCACATAAATCTATATAATTTCATACAACTCATACACTCACCCACAAGAATTGATAAAACCACCAAACGAGAATCCACCTTAGACTGGATCCTGACTAACCAGCCCAATACTGCCCACCTATCTGGAATACTACCTGACTCCCTCAGTGTCCATAACTCAACCTTTCTCCTTCGGCACAAAATAAAATCTACTAACACCCCCGCTGTCTTACAAATCCATTCCCAAAAAAACTTCTCCCCAGAACAATTCTCAGAAGCCCTAAAATCCTGTGACTGGGCTCCCATAAAATCCCTTCCCTGGATAATGCAGTAGAATACTTTAATGCCAAATTCCTAGAGATTTTAAACCAACTAGCCCCACTAAAAACTATAAGATTGCGAAGTAAACCTGCCCCCTGGTTAAACAAAGCCACAAAAATCTTAAGACTAGAGACAAAGCTTGGATAACTTGGCAAAAATACAAAACTCCCGTAACTAGGCAAAGCTTTGCTGAGCTAAGAAATAAAGCAAAAAGGCAGGTTAGGTTGGACAAGAAACACTACTATATTTCCTTACAAAGTAAACATAGCAACAACCCACAGAAATTCTGGGCTGCAGTGAACAACATCCTCCAGCCTGGTAAAGCCACCACACCACCCCCAGATATCACAGGTACTGATACACACATAGCCTCTAGTTTTAATAACTACTTTACCTCTTCAATACTGAACCTGGTAAGTGCTATATCATCCATGACCCAACATCAACCTTTAAACTACCAGACTAACTCCTCCCCCTTCACTTTTAACCCAGTTCCAACTACAACCATTCAAAATCTCTTAGCTAAACTCAAACCAACCACTCTAGCTGCCGACAGTCTCCCAGCTCAATATCTCCAAATTGCGTCCAAGGCCATCGCCTACCCTGTCTCCCTACTCATTAACAGATCTCTCTACTTGCATTCCATTCCTTCATTATGGAAAACCTCATATATCATCCCTCTCCACAAGGGAGGTCCAGCTACTGACCTCTGCAACTACCATCCCATTGCTATCCTATCACTCCTCTCAAAAATTCTAGAGAAATGTATCCACCACCAAATACTTACCCATCTGTTAACTAACAACCTTCTAACTAAAACCCAACATGGATTCAGACCGTCGCATAGCACCAACACTGCTCTAATTAACTTCTCCAATACCATAAACACGCATAGGAACCAAGGGAAGCTGGTCTCTGCCACCTTCTTAGACCTATCCAAGGCATTTGATACAGTTTCCCATAGCAAACTCCTCACCTGCCTAGCAGAACTCAACCTCGATGACTCCACCCTAAAATGGTTTAACAGTTACCTAAACAACTGGTCACAATCAAATGGGGCAACTCCCTATCCCCCCCACTCCCTGTCACATGCGGTGTCCCACAAGGTTCAATCCTTGGTCCCCTTCTCTTCAACATATTTACAAATAATCTCCACCTAGTTACCACTAAAGCCAACATCATCCAGTATGCGGATGACACTACTCTAATCTGCTCAGCACCAAACATCCAATTACTACAAAGTAAAGCCCAGGAATCCTTCACTGAGGTAGAGAACTGGCCAAACAACTACCAACTAATACTAAACCCTAAAAAAAAACACAGCTAATACTATTCCACCCAATCAATCACCCCTCTGCCACCTTTACCATCATGCCAACCAATGGCACCCTCATCACCCCAGTAACTGAGGCCAAACTCTTAGGCATCACTATTGATCAACAACTTAAATTCAACAAGCACATATCCAAAACCATCTCTAAAGTCCATATAAAACTTGGTTGCCTGTATCGCTGCATACTATTCCTAACCCCTGAAACTAGAACAACAATAGCCAGAACTCATCTCTTATCAACAGTACTATACGCCTCTCCAGTCCTCACCAACATTAACAAAAGTAATCTGAACAAACTCTCCACATGCTACAATAAAATAGCTAGGTTTGCTGCCAATAATAGATCACATTCCCACCACTGTCAATCCCTAATTAAACTGCACTGGTTAGAATTTCCAAACCTCCTACGCTACCACCAACTGATCATAGCCCATCAAATTCTTTTTCATCCAGGGAAGAGCCCTGCCCTAGCTGACATACTAAACTTTCACAACCCCAAAAGGGAACTAAGTTGATGTAACAAAAACCTGACTGAAATCAACCCATGCAATAACAGCGCTGGGGAGGCCCTATTCTCTTATGATGTTGCTAAAGTATGGAACACCCTCCCACCTGAACTAAGGCTACAAAGTCACACAAGCACCTCCAAGGGCCTTCTTAATTCACACCTCTATGCTAACCCTCTTTGTAACTGCAAAGACCTCCCTTGAAGACTCACTATTCCATATGTGACCCACTGTATGCCTCCATTGCATACACTATATTGTCACCTGATATACTCACCTGATATGGTTTTTTTTTTTGTAAATATTGCAAATAGGGGTTCTACTCCTGAGTATCTTATTGTTTGAGTATCTTATTGTTTTACAAAATTGTTCTTGTACTTCTTTGTTTCTCTTACCTTGTATACCATGTTTTTATTGTTATCTAAACCATGTATGTTCTCTGTTAACTTCCTTGGAGTTTTTCTCCCCAGGACTCCACTGAAAATGGACACTTTGTGTCCAGTTGGATTTATCCTGGTAAAATAATGTTAAAATAAATGAATAAAATAAATAATTTGTCAAGGATGACACTAATAAAGATCACAAAGGGCATACAAACCCCTCCCACCTTGAGATCGCAAGCCCTGGAAGGTCTCATCTAGGGCAATGGAACCCCTCCCACTGTTAGATGAGATCACAAGCACAGGAAGGTCTCATCTGGGACACTCAAACCCCTCTCTCCATGAGATTAGAAGCCTAGAAAGGTCTCACCTAGGGCACTCAAACCCCTCCCGCCATGAGATCACAAGAATGGGAAGGTCTCCTCTAGGGCACTCAAACTCCTCCTACCATGATATCACAAGCCCAGGAAGGTCTCATCTAGGCCTCTCAAACCCCTCTTACCATGAGATCATAAGCACAGCAAGGTGTCATCTAGGGCACTCAAACCCCTCTCACCATGACATCAGATGCCCAGGAAGGTCTCATCTAGGGCACTCAAACTCCTCCTACCATGATATCACAAGCCCAGGAAGGTCTCATCTAGGCCTCTCAAACCCATCCTATCATGAGATCACAAGCACAGCAAGGTGTCATCTAGGGCACTCAAACCCCTCTCACCATGACATCAGATGCCCAGGAAGGTCTCATCTAGGGCACTCAAACTCCTCCTACCATGATATCACAAGCCCAGGAAGGTCTCATCTAGGCCTCTCAAACCCCTCCTACCATGAGATCACAAGCACAGCAAGGTGTCATCTAGGGCACTCAAACCCCTCTCACCATGACATCAGACGCCCAGGAAGGTCTCATCTAGGGCACTCAAACACCTCCCATCATCAAATCACAAGCCCAGGAAGGTCTCATCTCAGAGCAGAAGACATGCAGTCTTTTTTAATTATCATTTTGCTGTCTTTGTGAAAACAGTGCTCATCATACAGTAATTCCATCTTCCTTTCTCTTCTTTAGGTTCTGCACATTCATCTAGTAAGTATATCACTTTGCACAATACAGTTCTCCAACTTGTTAATATTTAACACTGTTTTTTTCTAATACGTTTCTTTTATACAGCTGATGTCTACAGCCCAATGAATGAAGACTTTTATTTAATTTAGTCTCACCCAGACACACTCTTTTAGCATCTACAACAAGGTAGATGGATTTTCCCACGGTTCCTACTTGTACTCTCATGCTCACAGCTCCCAAGGACTCACTTTTATCCTGTTACTGCATTCCTGTGATAGGGAATGGGAAGAGCAGGACGATACTATTCCATATAGTTTCCTCCAATTATTTACTGTTTTAGCATTCATTTCCTTTCAGCCATTTAATAGAATAGTAGTCTTCTAATCTTAGTTTATTGTCTTTTTCCCTTGGTACCTTGCATACATTATGTTACCTCACTTACCCCAGGACTGACCCCTACACTGAAGGCACAATCCAAACAAAGCAATTCACTGCAAATGAGAAGTCTTTAAATATAATTATGACAAGGCTAATTAAAGACCTATGGCAAAACACATCCGAGTGACAAACAGCAAGCAATGCTAGCCATAAAATATCCCATCAGGGACAAGTCTAACACTCACCTATGAACCTATAAACACACCAGATGGTTAACAACAGACTACGCTACTACTGTATATACTTTTACCATTCTCAGTTCACCGCTCCAGCAGTATGTTCCTGGTTTCTTCTGCTTCTGCTTCCAGCTGACAGCCCTCTCATAGTATGTTGTATTTCAGTAGCATATTAATAAAAAACAGCTTGCTTTAGTTCTTTTCCATATGTACTGTGACCCATATATCTGCTTTTCTAAGTATCCAACCTTCATCTCTGTATTTGTAAGTAACATGTATTTTTTCAGTCTGTTTAAGTAGCTGCGTGCATTAAAAGAGGGAATTCCTGTCGGTGTTGGCACATACGTTCTACGGTACTTGTTAAACCAGCTCAATGACAATGTGGTCGGTAACTGCACTAGTAGAATCAGAGCACTGAACTCGGACAGTCCCATTATTTTACAGTACCTTTCCCATGATTCACCTGTCATAGACGCTGTCTGCTGTTATCTAATATATGCAACATAATCTCATTCCACAATAGCTGACATGTACAAGCAATCTGCATTGTTTTTTGTTTGTTTGCTTGCTTGTTTGTTTGTTTGTTTCAAGAAAACCTGCTTAGAAATGAATTTTAATTCCATGCTGTGCTAATCATTACTGATTCTCCAAAGACAATTAATACAGTGTTTATATTACTTAGCCATCTGATATAAGGAATTGCTTCCACCCATAGCGAATACTTCCTTTTTCCCTGTAAATAGGAACATAGAAACAATGCAAGACATGTGATCATGGGGACCTTAAGCTGTTTAGCCTTGTAGACCTTTAAGTCGGCACACTTTAAAGTTCTTGTCGGCCTTTTAAACCCAACTAATAGTGCTCACCTTAGAAATCAAGCAGTACATGTTAACCCTGGTGTACATTTATGTTGACCCATCAAGACAAGTCTTAATTGTAGCCAAATCAGGACTTTGCTTGCCTTGTGGTGATAACTTATTTCACAGGCTTGTAAAGAGTTGAATTAAGAACCCATCCATCCAGTAAGTCTTGTTTATTTGTTTGTGTACAGTTAGGTCCCTAGTGTGAGTCCTAGTGTGAGCACCTGAAGAGGCACTGGTTTTGGGAAGAAAGAGGGGGTCTGATACAACTGCATCTTTCATGGATGAAAAGTGAGACACACATTTCCACATATCAGCTAGTAGTCTACTGAATATAAACATAACCATATTATTTATCTGGGTAATTGAGTTGAGTTGAGTTTGAGTTTGCTATGGTAGAAGGTCCAGTAGGCAGACTGTGCCTAAAAAAAGGCATTGTGGGAGTAGCAAAGGCTTTAACCAGTATGATGAAGCTCAGGTATGACACATGTAGACCATTCTAGATGAAACGGTAAGTCTTAGCTACTATCTCATCCCAGGTTGACTTTGTTAAATGTTAACTCCAATTATCACGCTTTGATGATATCCAGGCATCATTCATGGTAAAGAAAAATACTTCTCAAGACCAGTGTCCTTCCTACCTCTAACAAATGCATAGTAAGGTCCATCATGTCTCTCTGCATGTCCCTCTGGATGGAGCACATGTTCAGCGTAAGATTCAGTTATGGAATTACCCCC
Source organism: Protopterus annectens (assembly GCF_019279795.1). Classification (NCBI taxonomy): domain Eukaryota; kingdom Metazoa; phylum Chordata; order Ceratodontiformes; family Protopteridae; genus Protopterus; species Protopterus annectens. The sequence goes on from NC_056737.1 coordinate 1,078,753,446, forward strand.
CCCCAAACACAATCTGTATGTCATATAGCAGCTCAAACATAATAACACATAAACTGCTCTGTCATTAAGCAGTGTTAACTTTCTCTTTTCTTTCTTAGCAAGAAAGTCTTATAAAGATCCACACTGCTACACCTGAGTTTCCAGTTCATCCTGGTTTGAGTTTTACTTCCTTCTTCATCAAAGCCTGGGTTAATTCATATGATAATGGCATAAAGCCAGATTTTTTATTTAATTTAAAGTAGCAATTACTTGAGGCCTATTTATTCTTTCCTTCACATGCACTAGTTATTAATAGGCATGAGCATTCTTGATAATCTGTATAATTGCTTTACTAGAATGCATTTAGCTTAGTTTAAGTACAGTGAGGCATCTTAGGAATCTAACTTCTATACCTAAAAATAAAAACTCACTTATTAGAAGGTAAACAGAAAGGTAGATATACTAGAAAGAACAATAAATGTTATGGTATTACTAAAACAAATTAATAATAGGACAGAACAAAAGATGTCAGGAAAACTATAAAATGAAAGTTAATAGCAACACATGCCCATATGTTATGCCAAATATTGGTATAGTGCTTTAGAACAGTGAGAGTCACTGATAGCCATAACTGGGGTGTCATCACCCCTAGATTTATCCTCTAAAGGACAGACAGCATGAGCAAATGGGGAGGATAACTCAGAATAGAGTAGATTTCAATTGATGAAATTATGGTACATAGGAAGGGGAGAGAGCACTGCTGGTCAGTGTGAGCAGAAGAAATAGTACTTTAATTTGTATCCCCTTCACAAAACAAAAAACACAAAGCAAGAAATGGAAATATTTTCTGTGACTGTTGAGCAAAATGAATTATTACTTAGGGGAGTCTGGTAGCTGGCATACACTGAATGGAGCCCCTGTGCAGCCATTATATTTAGAGTTGTATTTTATTTTAATATTTTGAGCCCCCCCTTATATCACCCTATGACCTTGCTACCTAGTGCCACACATCCATGCCAGGTCTACCAGCTTCTCTGACCCCCCTGGACATGCTCTGCTTCTACTGGGAAAGATTGTAAAATCAGAGGGTTTACTGGTGGTCTTGGCCATCTGCATGCCATTGGAGGGGGTGTCAGTTATGGCCTAACCTCTGTTCCCCTTCTCAGTGTAGCTTCATGGTAATGTTGAAGGGGTGAGTGTGCAATGGGGCCGTGCAGCATATTGTCCCACCTCCAGATTAGCTTAGCTATGCTCGCCACAGAGTAGTTCAGCTATGCCTACCACTCTACCCCCTCCTAAGTTATGTCCCCAGCCTCTGTGAGGGATCACAGCTGGGAATGCCCAAGTATCCAACTGCCCTCCCAGGACTGACAAACCAATACTTCCCCTGCAGCTCCATCAGTCGCCTGAGCCGTTATTCTAACCCAGGATGAATAGGCTGTGGTGAAAGATTTATCCCTCTATGCCACCAAAACAGCTTTAGGAGTTCTATTTGATATGTTATTTTTGTGTTCTTGAACCTTTTCATATTGTTCGGTATATGTTTAGCAGCTTCAAGAAAAAAAAATCTGTATACCACATTCCAGAACTCTGTCTTGTTTTTGTGAAAAAAACTCATGTGGTCATATAAACAAAAAAATAAACACATATGTGTTTATGCCATCGCTGAGACAACTTTTAATATATTATTTATTTTTTCTTTGTTTTATTTATCTGTTAACTGAGTAAACTTACTATGCAGAAATGCATCTGTTCAGGCCTGGCACAGGTGCATTGTTTGAATAAGTGATTTTATCATAATCACAAACTCAATAAGTGAGCACTGAGGGGAATCAAACCAACCACTACATGATGAAGCTGCTTAGCAGGTCATAGCTTTAACCAAATTTGCTAAACTGTCACAGTGCTTAATTAATCATATGTATAATGCATGGCTTAATTAATCAGACGTATAAAACAAAACATGCAGTAAACATACCGAAACAGAAACACTGCTGCAGCACAATAGCAAATGGCACTTTAAAAGATGAGCGCCCATCAAAAAACAACTCAAATAATAAATGGATTTGTTTAAAACAAGAGAGTTTAATATGAGATAAACACTTTTGTAAACAGAGTTTGCTTCATCAGAGCATAATCACATGAAAAACCATCATAAAATAAATACAAACTCCATTAAGCTAATATTATGGCAGGAGCCAAGGAAACATAAAAACATTTCTAGTTGCTAAGTAACTAACAACCTGATAAATCAATCACTCCCATTGTAATGAGCTCATTGTTTATATAGTCCTAAGGTGAAATGCAACATCACAAAAACAACATCACACAGCTGCATGAGTACATTCCATCAACAAAACCCCACAAACTAAACTATGTATAAAAAGTATGTATATAAACATAAAAAACATATTTAAGAAAATGTATAAAAAGTGTGACAAAAATGCTATTACCTCTTAAGTCTTTGTGCTTTCAGGACTGGTTTAATTGACACCTACTCATTCAAACCTAACCGCTGGTGCGCTCTCAGTTTCAAAATCCAATACAGTTCTGCTCATTCCATGATATCAACAATATCCCCTTTCCTCACACTTTCATGAATAACCTCCAAAACTAAGAACCTGAACTCGTCTGGTGCCCTTCTCATTCATGTGTTTAGCAATGGCACTGTAGTTCAAGCCCTTGCGAGCACAATACAAATGGTCCCTTACCCCTTTGCATAGGCATCTATTTGTCTTGCCTACACAGAACAGCCTACATGACACACAGTGGGCTAGGTACATTCAATTTTCAGTGTTGCAGTCAGCTTGTGCCCTAACCTCATATTCATTCATTTATTTATTTATTTATATTTGTTGACCGGGAGTGTCCGACTGGATTTAGGTCCATTTTCAGCAGAGGTCCGGGGAGAAAAGCTCCACAGTTAAAATAAACAGACAGTAGTTACACTGGATTACATAGTGATTAACAATTTACATAGCAATTACTTACAACATATTTACAGATGAAGAACATAGTACATCAGTAGACAACTAGAATCTTTATCTGTGAAGTACATAACAGACATTAACAAATGTTTAAATAAGAAGTACCTGCTGTATAAGTACTAGGCTTATGAGCATCCGAGCTTGCTATAATCAAGGTAGCTAGTGGAGTGGAAAGAAAGGTATTGGTTGGATGGGGTGGGTAATATTAGAGTGGGAGTTGCAAGGGCATAGCCAGCATGTTTTTAGGTGCGCTTTTAGTAAAGTTTAGAAGTGGGTGCATGATGGTACGGAGGTAATTGTGGGTGGGAGGGAGTTCCATAATTTGGCTATGGTGCAAGAGAATAGTGCTTCACCAGCAGAGTTATTGGCTTTAGTGATCTGCAAGTGATTTTTGTTGCTGGATCTTAGTGGTCTGGTGGTGTGATAGGGTTGGAGTAGATTTTGGAGGGATGGGACATTTAGTGGATGGTTTACTAGTTTGTGGGCAAGTGAGAGTTAATACCATTGAAGGAGGTGAGGGAGTTCAAGCCAGCCCAGTTCAGCAAGTGAGAGACAGTGGTGACTACGGTAGGATGCCCCTGTGGCGAATTTGGCAATTTTGTTGTAGCAGGTCTCTAGCTTGTTTAGATCACATTGCCTTAGGTTGGTATATATTGGAGAGGCATAAAGTAGGGTGGAGATAAGGTGGGAATTTGCTATTGAAATCTTTGCTGCTTTGGTGAGAAGATGCTTATTTCTGTATAACGCTCCTAATTTTTTGTGGACTTTTTTATGGTCATGGATATGTCAATGTCAAATTTTAGTTTATTGTCTATTTTCACTCCTAGCAATTTGGTGTGTTCAGTTGGGTATATAGTGGTGTTGTCTTTTGCTGTGATGTTAAAGTGAGAGTTGTTTTGAGTATGTTTGGTGGGTTGGAAGATGAGTAGTTTAGTTTTGTTTGGGTTGAGTATTAATTGGGCATCGGATATCCAAGTTTCAACAGAGGAAAAGGCTTCCTGTGTGACTTTTTGCAGTTTGGGTTGGGACTGGGCTGTGCAGATGATGGTCGAGTCATCTGCATATTGTATGAGTGTGCCATGTGTGGTGGCAGAGGCTAGATTATTTGTGAAAACAGAGAAGAGTAGGGGTCAAAGCATGGATCCTTGGGGAACCCTTATGGAGACAGGTAGTTGGGGAGATATGTCATTCTGCCATACAATGGATTGTTGGCGGTCAGACAGGTAACTCTGAAATCAGTTGGTGACTGATTGTGAGAAGGATAGGTTATGGAGGACAGAGATAAGTTGTTTGTGTGGGACCATGTCAAATGATTTAGATAGGTCTAGGAAAGTAGCAGAGGAGAGATAGCCATTGTTTTTATGCTGAAGGATAGTGTTAGTAAAGGACAGTAAGGCAGTGGTGGTGCTATGGTTTGGTTGGAAACCATGCTGAGTATTGGAAAGGAGGTTGTTAGTAAGGAGGTAGTCTGAGACCTGAGAGTTTATGCATCTCTCTAGTATGTTGGAGAGTGGAGAGAGAATAGCTATGGAGCAGTAATTGGTTAGTTCTGTGGAGGGTTCGCCTTTGTGTAGGGGAATTATATGTGATACTTTCCACAGTGTGGGAACATAACTTTCTGACAGAGATCGGTTAATCAAGATGGATACTGGGTAGGCCAGAGCATCAGCTGCAATTTGTAGGTATTCACTTGGGAGGTTGTCTGCTGCTAATTTGGTGGGTTTAAGTTTAGTTAAGAGTTTTTTTTATGTTGGAGGTAGGTACAGGAGAAAAAGAGAAGACAGTGGGGAGATTAGTAGTTGAAGGTGTGGGTTGGAGGGGAGGGGGGTTTTGTTGTTTAGCTAGTGATAGTATGGTTTGTGTAAAGTGTGTGTTGAATGAGATAGCAATATTTTCTGAGGAGTGAGGGATGTTAGGAGGAGGGGTACTGACTTTACCTGGGTGGAGGATGGAGCTTATGGAGGACCAGAATTGTTTGGGGCTGTGTTCGGAGGAGTCTAGGGCAGACTGGTAGTATTGGAATTTGTCCTGTTTTATTAGCTTTTTGACTCTATTGCGTAGTTCTAGGAATTTCTATCTAGTTGAGGGGGTCTTGGTTTTGCGACAGTGCTCCCAGGCTTTATTCCTGTTTTTCATTTCTGACTTAATGGTTTTCTGTAGCCATGGGGAGGGTTGTGCTTTGATTCCGGAAAGTCTTATGGGGGCATGGTAATTAAGGATGCTCAGGAAGGTAGTATTAAAAAATTCAACTGCGTCATCAAGACTGTGGTACTTTAGAGGATGCCAGTTACATTCTTTGAGGGATGAGATGAATGTGAGTGGGTTAAAGTTTATTTTTTTTCGTATCTGATGGTAGATGGCAGGTTTAGCTTGGTATAGGTATTTTTTCAGTAGGAATGTTGGGGAGTGATCACTGAGGCTATCTGATAAGCAGCCTGTTATATATGACTGGGGGCTCTTACTGACTAGTATCCAATCCAGGGTAGTGTGCTTGATGGAGTTTTTATTTATCCTGGTTGGCGACTGGACTAGGGTGAAGCCATGAAGGTTTACATGATGGGTTGGATGGTTGCCAGAACAGGATTGCCAGTCAATATTGAAATCACCTAAAATGATGTTTCTTGGGGGAGATGGTGGGTAGACCAGCTGAGGAGGTTTTCTAGTGGAGGGATGTTTTGGCCAGGTGGGAAGTAGCATCCAATTATGTTGATGGTTTTGTTTTGGTTTATTTTGAGGTTGGTATATATTATTTCTTCATTGCCTATTTGTGGAGCTGATGATTTTAAGATTTGGATGTTTAGATGCTGTTTAAATATTATAGCTACACTGCCTCCTTTCTTGTTTAGCCAGTCTACTCTTAGTATGCCATAACTTGTAGGGAGTATTTTCTCACTGGTAATGTGAGGTTTTAGCCAGGTTTCTGTCAGGATGACTATATCTGGGGAGTACAAGTCTATGGTGGATGGAGTTCATGGACTTTGTTGGATATACTTCTAATATTTAGGCTTAGTAGAAGGAAGTCATTTGGCTTTCTATGAACACCCATTACATCTCTTAGTACCTGAAACTCCTTGATATATTCTTAACTCCCCCCTCACTCTTGGGATAACAAAGTCTGTGCCTCAAAGACTTCTTGTTCTTGTATCCAAACTTCGGTGTGGGTCCTACCAACCTAGCTATATCCTGGTTCACCTGCAAAACATGCCAGTACTTATATATAATATTCCTAAGTTCCTGGTCATCACTGGAATAGGGCAGGCTAAAAATGACCTCCTGCCGATGACTATTAGGCTCCTTATGGAGCGGTGGTGGGGAGAGAAAATAAGGTCTCCCCGTAGTACTTCTAACCTTCCTAACTGAATCCTGCACCTCTAATATATCAAATTCACTGTAGCTTCTCCCCCAAAAAATTCTATCTTAACCTGCCCTAACCCTTCATCAAAATCGTCCTTTCTCCCAATAAGCCTACTGGTCTGCGATACTTGCCCCGTTAGAAATTACGAAAAACATGCTTGGGGAGCATACTGGTGCAGTGTACATAGGTCAGATGAAAACATTCTTTCCTGTATAGCCTAGTGTAAAACCCTCCTACATCATCTCTAAGTACCTGAACATCCGAAAACTCAATCATACTCAAGTCACTGTAAACTTCAAAAAACTGCTGCTCTCATGGATGAAACGTAAAAGATTATTGAACAAAAGGACACTTAATTGCCTATGACACCATTTGTAGTTAAAATTGTGATTTATTACAAATCTTATATATGTAGACAACTTGTACATAGTTGTTATAGTGTTAGATTTGTTCTGTTTATTATTTATTGTTGATTGTTAATTTGTGTGTCAGTGCAATTTCTATATAAAATTAATGTGGTATAAGTGCTACTAAATTATCTAATAAAAAGAAATATTAAAAAACTGCTGCTAACATTCAGGTAATTCACAAATGCTAGGAGCTGTACCTTATCTCCCACCAAAATAGGAACAAATCATCTACAAAACGACAATAAAAATACAAAACATCCCTGTATGACCAGGGTCTTAACACATGTTCCTCCTCCCAATCCATCACAACCAAATTGGCATAGCTATTAGCACAGCCTGTACCCATAGCTACGCCTAAGGTTTGTCTATAATATACTCCATCAAATACAAATACATTGTATTCCAGGACCAACGCCAGTAAATAACAAACAGTTCATTGCCGAGGGTATTTGCTTTTAGATTAATCACACGCATAATGCATGCACAAGTATGGGTGAGAGTATCATGGCTCTTAAAATACTTGGCTTGTAAATTAATATTTTAAAAATATCTCTTCCTGTCTTTTGAGTTAGAACAGATAGTTCATGATTGCTTCTATGAAAAAGGAAACCTCCAGATGGTCCCATGTAATGTTCATGACCCAATAAGGTGTCTGCTTCAGAAGTTATTCCAATGCTCATCATACCTCTCAACCTCTGAGAGCAAGAAATCTGGACAAAGCTATAAATAATTGTGGGGGGGGGGGCAAAGGCCCAAAAGTAGGGGCACTTTTTAAATAATGCTCTTCCAAATTTAGAAAGTTGCTAGAATAAAAGTTTTTGCATTACATGAATTTTCTGAAGGGTATGAAGTTAGAAACTCAAATGTCTGTCATTATTTTCTGACTTCAGTCCTCAATGATTTGCCAATAGTTTGCAAGAAAAACACAATTTTATGAGAAACAGACCAAAAATATGAGAAAAATCTGGACAGTCTGCAAAAATCTATACAACTGAGAGGTATGGTGCACATACAGTACAAAAAGCCTAATACAGGCTTCCACATTACTTTCTGATGAGAGGTATTTGCTTAAAAAGATCTAAAAAACACATTGACGCTGACACACTGCTGTAAATAATTACAGGGTCCAGAGTTGAGTACATTTTTTGTCTGTAGGAATGTTGCCCAGAGTAAATGGGTGTGGGAAGCACAAAGGGAAATCATTTAGGATCTCTACTTGAGTTAAAGGGAAATTTAAAAGTAGTCTGTAATGACATGTTCAGTGGAATGAGTAGATTTGGAAGATAGAAGCTGTGGTCATTTGGATAAGCACATGTTGGTAATTCTGATATTTCAGTTATTTCTAAGGAAACATTAGCATTTAAAACACTGCAAACCCACTTTCAAGGAGCTCAGCTGTTTTCTTCTTCAACGGGCATTGCATTCTTTAGAACGAGTAAAATTAAAAATTAATTTTTATCATTGCACTAACTGAAGCTACCTTATCAAGCAGTGCTTTTCCATTTGGTAGTCACTATCAAATGACCATATGAATGGCCAGGAATGCTATCTGACACTGACTAACATTTCCTTTCATTATGGTATGTGGATATATGGGCAACAGCCACATGTTTGATAATTTCCACTTGTGAAAATGTGTGATGTTCAGGTCTAGTGACCTCTGAGCTGATTATGAGATGTTTGGGGTACAGGGATGATGCATGGGGCTTGTGGGAGTCTTCTTCTATACATAGCAAATTCATTTTCAAAAATCACATTTGAACATTTTTTTTTATTTCTTCTGACTTGGTTTTCAGTCCCCTGGCATGGATCCTTTCAATATACTATTTATCCCACATTCACTTTGCTGCTAAATAACAGTGTTGTATTTTAGTGGCGATACAGTTGACTGAAACAAGCTCCCTTCTTCAGTGCCTCTCTTTCTGCTCCTTAATATTCTCTATTTTTTTAATTTAATTTTGATTCATCTTTTTATCCCATCCACCCTGCCTCATTTTAACCAGCTGTCTCAGTGGCCCATCCATCCCTGGGTCTGCCTTCTCTCTCCCTCCCATGGCTTATCCAAGTAAGGTGAGGCTGGCATGGATCTTAAGGGCATCCTGAGGGGTGGTACCAGGAATGGCTTCTGCTTACTGATACATGTTATGGCTTACCCTTTTTCCCCCATTCCACACACCTGTGTTTGTCAACACACAGCTACTCCCCTCTGTGGGCCACACCTCTCCTCAGGGAGCATTTCTGACAAACACCCTCCTCCCTGAATGGATATGCCCATCCTTCCCTCCAGCACCTCAGACACCCAAGCTGGGAATCAAACCCAGGTCACCTGGGCTGTAGTCAGGGCTATATAAGTCTACACTATGGCACTGCCTATTTTTACTCATTTGTTAACCTAGTAAGTGAAGTGAAGTGAATTATCTCAGACCCTTTTCAGCTTGAGCTAGGGTCACAACAGCAAGGGTAGGTGTAGCTAATAAGCCGCCATGTTTCATGGAGACACAAAGAACAGTTATAGGGAGCAGACATAGACTGGATGTGCAAACTTACTGCATACAATGACCAAAATTGTGACTGTAGAGTGGTGAGGTACAAATCTTACCACTCTACATGTAGACTTCTGCGGTGCCAATTGCTCTAACAAAGGCACACTAACTATAAAGTGTAACAAGAAGACAAAACAAGACCTTGTCATGCCTTTCTCCTTTTTGTTAATTTCTCCAAGTCTTTTGGGTTTCTAATACCATGAAGGAAATGGACCCCATTCATAGGTTCATAGGTAGGTACTAGGCTATCAGCCCTGGGGCCTATACAAGCCCAGACAAAAAGGTACCCTGGCTTTTGCCACCCAAGAAAATTATTTTCCTGTGCCACTGTCGAGCAGAGCCCACAGACGTGATCCCCGCAGTGAATTTCCTATTTCCCATCCAATCATCAAGATTTTTTTTGAAGAGTGCTAATGAGGAGCTTTGTTTGATATAGATAGGTAGTTTATTCCAGAGTATGGGAAGTCTCTGGGACAGGAATCTATCCCTCCGGCATGTTCTGTTTATTGTGGTGACAAGGTTTAGGTTCTTTGAGCATGTAGCTCAGAGGGATTGGGATTTCTTTAAGTGGAGCATGTCCAACAGCTCTGGGTTTGACATAGCTTTGTATGTTAGGCAGAGATCACCTCTGAGTAGGCAATATGTGATGGAGTAAAGCTGGAGTTTTTTGAGATGGTCTGCGTAGGGCATCTGTTTGAGGCTGGTAATTCTCTTTGTGAGGTATTTCTGCAGCCTTTCCAGTTGTTGTAGATGTTTTGTGAGGTACATACCAAAAGGGGCATTCTACTCTATAATGGGTCCAATGAGTGATGAGTAGAGGGGGAACAATGACCTCTTTTTTTCTGGATAAGAAACCTTTTGTCATGAGGTGTGCCACATAGAAGGATTTCCTGACTACTGTGGCGATGTGATTATCAAAGGAGAGACTACTGTCCACCTGTGTCCCAAGGTCTCTTATCACACTTTCGGTGTTAAGTATACTACCGCCTATGTTGTAGTTCATGGGTACAGAGTTTTTACCAAAGGGGATGACAATGCACTTTTTGGCATTGAGCTTGAGGCCATGGCTTTGACACTAGGCATCTGTCTCAGTGAGGCCCTTTTGTAGGATGTCCACATTGTTAGGAGTTTTGATTATGGCTTGTAGTTTGCAGTCATCTGTGAACTTCGTTAGCCAAAGACCTTCTGTGTTAGCCTGTACTTCAGAGAGGTAGATACCAAACAGGAGAGGACCCAGGAATGAACCCTGTGGTACTCCACTTGTCACTGGTCTGATGTCAGATTTGGAGTTTGCTACTTTCACACTGTGAGTTCTGTCACTGAGCCAGTTGGCAACACATCTTGTGACACAGGGATTTATACCTAGTTTAGTGAGTTTATCTATAATTCCAGAGTGGGGGATGGTGTCAAAAGCCTTGTCAAGATCTAGATAGGCTGTGCGAACCATCTTACCCTCGTCTACGGCTTTGGTGACTGCTTCAAAGAAGTCTGTCAGGTTTAGGAGACATGATCTGCCTTTTACAAACCCAAACTGGGTGGGGTCCAGAGTTTGGAGATTACCAATGTCTTTGTTTATAAGTTCCATGATGATACATTCCATGGCCTTGCAGACCAGGCTCATCAGGCTAATGGGCCAGTAGTTCCCGGGGTCCGTGGTGGCTCCCCCCTTGTGGAGTGGGATAACCGTCGCTGTGCTCCATTCAGCAAGCACAAAGCCTGAGGTGAATCCTTAGGGATTCCTAAGTCAAAGTATGATTAAAGTTCATGAAATTAGTATAGTTTCAAACTTTGATGTTAGCCTGATGTGCTCTTTGTAGTACCTGCAATATGCCCAGTAATAACTCCTGCTGAAATTTGTATGGTGTTACATGTATTGGTAACATATCTAAGTACGATTGTAAATTCTTTTTTATAAGACCCTTTGCTCCTACTACTATTGGAACTATCTGGGTATCATTCTTCCACATTGCCCTTGTTTCTGCCAGCAAATCCTGGTATTTTATGATTTTTTGTGTCTCTCTGTATACAGGACACTATAGTCACTGGATGTAGCAATTTCAATGATCAATGCTACTTTCGTCTTCTTTTCATGGATTACTGTATCTGATTTTCTTGCATCCATTTTTTGAACTGTCGGTAATGGGTGATCTCATGTGATATAAACTTCATCATTTTCTATGATGCTTTGTGGCTCACTCATGTTTCTAGTGTTTTTCAGCTATTTCATTATTATAATGTTTGCACAATCCCCAGTGTAACAGTCTTGACACATTATGCCTTTCAGTATGCAGGATTTCTGCCATTAGTATATCACAACCAGCAACAAGACGTGCGACTGTTTCCAGTTCTCTTTTACAAAACCTACATTTGTCTATTTCACCCACATGTTCAATGGACTTTCTAAACCAATGTGTATGTAGTCCACTATCTAGTGCCACCAATATTAACCTTCCGTCTTTTGGTTTAAATTCACCTGCCCATAACTATTCCTGCATTTGGTCCTGATCAACATGAGGTTGTTCCAAGAGTTTTCTATAATTGCAACTATATTTATGCATTTTTCACATTTCTTGCCTTCTCACCTGATCCTTCACCTTATATTCTTTATTTTGTTTTTGGAACATTCAGTTGCTACCTGATTTTTATCTACTTCTGGTTTGATTTCAGTTCCCACTTGCCACTGATATGCTTCTGCTAAACTAAGCAGGGAAGTCATCTTAGACTTATTCTCCTCATGTTTCAAAACTTTCAGTACATTTGGGTCTTGTGAGGTCGGCAGATATGTATGTAGTCTCATGATTGCAGATCTATACATGTAATCAATTTCGAGGAAGCCCATACCTTCTTCAGAGCGGGGAATATATAATCGTGGTATGCACTGAGTTTTATAAATCATTTGATGAGCATGAAGCATCCTTCTTGTTTTCCTGTCCAACCTATCCAACACATTTTGGGGCCAGTCAGTCACTCCAAAACTGTAAGTTAGGACAGGAAGAGCAAATTGGTTTATAGTTTGGACTTTGTTCCTAGATGTCAACACTTTTTTCAATATTAATTTGTCTTCTATAATATTTCTAAGTTTTATTCAGATTTGTTCATGTTTTATTGTTGATCCTTCATCAGTTCCCAAATATTTATACACTCCCTCTTACTCAAGTTCTTTTATATCACATTCTTGTTCCAAACTGATTTTTTCCTGGTGCTGCAGCTTTCCTGCTTTAAAGGTTGATTTTGCACGTTTATCAAGACCAAATGACGTTCTTATATAATCTGAGAAAGTTTTGACCGCTTGTAGTTGTGCTTTTAGTTCCTTACCTGATGAGCTATACAGTTTTAAATCATCTACAAAAAGAAGATGAGATGTTTTTACACTTTGTTGTTTTCTGGCAGCCAAATTGTAGCCATGACCTAATCTGTTAAGCAGACAGCTTAATGGATTAAGGGTAAAACAAAAGAGCAACGGTGACAGAGAGTCAGCCTGGAATATCCCCTTTGAATTTTTATCCCTGGAATAGTAATTTGTCCTTTATCATGGCTTAAGTGTAAAGTGGTTTGTCACTGTTTCATGGTCACTGTAATGTAATCGACCAGTGTAGGGTGTATCTTATACATTTTTAAGCACTATTTTTATCCATGAATTTGGGATACAGTCAAATGCTTTTTTGTAGTCTAACCATGCCATATTTAGATTCTTCCTGTTTATGCAATTCTCCATTATGACTTTATTTAACAACAAATGATCCTTTGATCCATATGACTTTCTTTTATTACCCTTTTGTTTTATTACCATGATTGAGTTTTCTTCAAAATGAATATAAACTCTATTTTCATCAATTCCACTATATAGTTTATTTGTCGTCGGAAGGCAAGTTATTGGTCTATAGTTTTAAGGATAGCTTGCAGGTTCACTCTTAAGTAAGAGTATTGTTTTTCCTGTTGTTAACCAGGGTGGTGTCTGTTCAGGGTGCGCATATAAATAGCTCTTACTCGTGGCTAAATCCTTGTGCAATGATGTTAATGCTTTTAGCCACAAGTTAGGTACTGCATCTGGGCCTGGGGTTTCCAATTAGAGGCTTTTCGTAACTTTCTTTCAATCTCACTGACTGTTACTTCATCCCATTTCATATCCGGTACATTTGAACTTCTTATTCTTTCTTTTACTTCTTCGATCCATTTAGCATCCTTGTTATGTTCCACAGGATCTTCATAGATATTTCTCCAAAATGAATCTGTTTCTTCTTTTTTTTGGTGGTGTTTCAATTCCTTTTGCATTGTTTCCCAGTTCTCTATAAAACTTTTTTTGGGTTATCTATAAGTTGCTTATTTTGTTAAAAAGTTTCCTTTATATTTATCTACATATCTTCTAAGTTTTACTGCCTATGCTTATATTTTTCATTTTTTATTTGCGATAGTGCATGATAGATCCTGATCTAATACTGCATGTTGCTTTTATCACATCTATCTTTCTGAGTAGTTTTGCTGATCTGTCCCCTCTTCTGTAGCCTTCTGGCAGTAACACTTCTAGTTTTCTCTATTCAGTACTTCCATGATGGCATTTCATCTCTCCCCTTCCTTTCCCTTACTACCCCATGTTCTTGTGGCGACAATTTATTTGTTATTAATTTAGCTGCACAGCAATAAATCCTATTTACTTCTGTTATATCACACGGCTCTCTATGGGCAGTCCTAATTACTGTGTTCATTTGTTTTATCAAACGTCTAACTTTTTGGGTTTTATTGATCTTCTGTAGCCTATTTCTTTCGTTGAGCTTGATATGTCCATCCATGTCTATTAAATCAAGCAGCTCTTCTCTTTGATAATTTTCTTATAAAGTGAGGGCACATTGTTTGTTCTCCATTTCCTGCGGGCATTCTATAGAAAGTTTCAGAGCATCTTCCTGCGGCACGTTCTCTTCAGTTTCATCCTGTGTCATCCTTTGCTCCTTACTATGGGAACTCACTGGCCTATCACTCCACAACATTGACTGAGTCAGAGTTGCCACAGTTTCCTGTTACTTCCTTTTCTGTCCAACTCCAACTGAACATTTGTAGTGGTTTTCTGTGGAAGGCTTCAAAGTATCTTCATATGGCAACTGATCAGATTCTTCCCACTCCAGTGGTTTTTCCTTAATTTTGGTGTCCATTGCTCTATCCTGCTGTGATGTTATCTAAGTTAAATTTTCTACTACACTAAATCCTTCACTTCACAGGTAATCCATAACCTTGGTTTCTATTTTTTTTTAACTTCTCCATTACTAACCCTCTTTTCCTTTTGTTTTCTTATTTTTTTTTTGTATTGTAATATTTTTCATGTCTGGATACCTTTGTCTGTATTTCTCTTCAAATATCTTTGGTGCTGCTCTTTTTGTATTGATTAGTTTTGCTTTCTCATTTGCATGAATATTACACCATATTAAATCTCTTTTTCTTTCCCACGTCCATATTTCTTCTTTGTATGTCTCCTGCTCCTCTTGTTTCTCCTTACTTTGGGGACTTGTTATTCCATCATGCTGTGATATAACCTGTGTTAGACTTTCTAAACTAATTCATTCACTCTGTAAGTATTCCATAAGTTCAGTTCCATTTTTTTAACTTCTACTTTTCTATGTTCCCTCCTCATGATCTTATTTTTTTATTGTGAAATTTTCCATGCCTGGATGCCTTTGCCTATATTTATGTTTGAATACCTTTGGGGCTGCATTTTTGTGTTGATAAATTTGACTTTCTCCTTTGCATAAATATTGCGCCATATCAGATCTCACCTTCTTTAACATGTCCATATTTCTTTTTTATACCTTTCACAAGTCTCTAGATTTTGTTCTTTATATTTTTGCACTTCCTCAGTCACTTCTTTTCCCAAACATCCCATCCGTAGATTTTCATGGATGTGTTGTATTGATGAACACAAATTTGCATATAAAGCTACTGACAGTTTTGCTTGTCGAAGTATTTTTCTTTCTCTAATTTTTCTCTTAATCTTTTTATTTATCTTCTGTCTGGAAATTCTGTGCTTCTTGCATAATAGTAACAATATATAATTTCTTCCTTATCCTCAATACTCCACTCTGTCATCTCCATGACTCTTTTTTCCCTATCATTTTTGTGACTTTTGTGGACT
This sequence comes from Protopterus annectens, assembly GCF_019279795.1. Taxonomy (NCBI): domain Eukaryota; kingdom Metazoa; phylum Chordata; order Ceratodontiformes; family Protopteridae; genus Protopterus; species Protopterus annectens. Next base: position 1,078,768,838 of record NC_056737.1, read on the forward strand.
GCTACTTCCTTCTACAATGGGGGAGAGGCATCCTCCCCCTGGGCCTGGCCGAACCCCAGTATAGGAATATTTCTGTGTCTTGAGGATTCTACACTGTCATTCTTTCCAGTCCTGGCACCAGTGTGCCTACCAGGATTGGGCACTTTTTTATCCTGGGTCTTGGGCACCCAGCTTTTTTTTTTACTTTTTAACCTACTCCTACCCATGATATATGCTATATAAAATACAGTATAATTATCAGCACTGTCTTGGCCAGATTGTTTGAAAAACAGGGTCCAGTTCAGTTCCAACAATACTGCTCTCCTTTGCTTGCTGATTTGTCACCTCTCCATTCAGACCCATGTCTTCCACATGGCATGAGCTATGATCTAACTGGAGTTGCACAATGACAAAGGCTAGCAGTGACCAGAGAGGTACCTTGTCATGCAGTAATTGTATATATGCAGTTAGTCACATGCATACAGACAGAACTGGCATTATCTTCACTTAATTTACATACCTGTGCAACAATGTATTACAATTGTAACAGGGATATGTAAATAGGATTGCAGCTCTGTATTATAGCTGTTCTCAGTGGACATGCAACCTCAGCACACTATGGTGGGAACATTGGCTGAGATAACGGGCACTGTTGATGTGACACCCAGACCCCATGTGCAAACATTGAAAAAGGGAGTTATGGATGGACATGTATATTCAGGACTTTTTGTGTAACATCTCTTTGATTACTTGTTTCACTTCTATGGTCTGTGTAATGCATGAAAAGGATCCACCAGACCACCCTGTCTACACATTTCCAAAATACATACATAGGTTTTAAAAATTAAATTCACTCAAATCCTTACAGACTTTTTTTCCCCTCTATGAGACATGATAATAATGCAGGTCACCTACAGACACACGCGGCACCTCTCCATGGCCCATCTAACCTGCTCTCCTTCCTGACTCACACACATGCTGTCAACTGCTTGGCACAGCCTAGGCCTCCAGCATCCCCACACCACATCCTGTGCATGCGATGATACCTGTGCCACATCTCTGTCATCCTTGCCATCGATGCAGGGAATTGAAGCTATGTGTCTGATGCACAGGGTGACTATATTACTTGACATGTACTTGTGTAGTGCAGTATTGCTTCGCCATGCCACTTGTTGTGGTCCACAACAGATACTGTATGCTGGCATGTATCATGACTATGCATCAAACTTTGTGTACCTTATGTTGTATGATGTTGTACTGGCAATACTGTTACAGAATGACAGGTGTGTCGCAGACCTGTGTATGTTTCTGTTCTAGGAGTTTGAGGTGATAAACTATGGACACATGGTGGCAATACAGTGGTACAGGATGGCATAGCAGTGCAGCAGAAATATGACATCAACAAGGTACGGCAGTATACATGCATGGCTTCCCAGGGTGCATATGTGTATAACATTCTATCAGAGACAATGGGGGAAGTCAGCATAATCATGCATTCATACTTTGTGATAAGGTCTGCTACCCTTGATATGTGTCATCTGGGTTTTCTGAACCTACAAATTTACAAGGTGTGGTGATGGAGCTGACACATCTACATATATCCTGTGTCTAGTTCAGACAGATGGTGGACATCAGTTATGATTGTCGTGTTCTGCATCCCACTGGGTAACCTGCACATGATGTTTGTAACAGAGATGTGTGCTTTACATGCATGGAGGGCCTGTGTTATGCAGGGTGTACTGTTTGTGTCACATAGCAGTCTCCCCAGTATGTACTATATCTACCACATTGATGTTGTAAGTGTGTACCACATGTGGGACGTGTTACTCCTGTCAAGGCAACGCAGGAGGGGGGTAACAGTGAGATCTGACACCTTCCTGTTTGAGGACATACACATCCCCATCATAGCAGTTAGTGGATGGACTACATTTGCATGTTCGTAACACAGACACCATAGGATATGTTACTTACACTGTGTATTCCTGTACCATGGCACCTATGTGGCTGCTACAGTCATACCTTATGCCTGTGTAGTGACATGGCAAGGGTGCCATTGCACACAATGATGGTGTGCTGGCCACCACATTCAGTATAGTGGTGACAGTCTGACATTTACATCTGTGCAGAACCTGTCAGTATTGGTGGCACAACAGTGAATGCATCCCTACATCCTCATAAACAGTGACCATCAAAGGTTACAGCACTGTGTGTCCATATCTTCATGTGTCATGGCTCCAGTGTGTGCGGTGTGCAGACACTACATTATTGTGCTGGGGTGGATGATATCCCACAGGATAGTAATGTGCAGTGGTTGGCATGTTGTCTGTGTCAGTGGTGCAGACAACACCTGACTGTGGTTTAGGCCATCCTGGATAACTGTTGGGTCTGTATAGGTGTCAGTGACAACTAGTAATATGCAACCACCTGCTAATGTACCAGTCAGAGGACACTGACAGTGACTGTGACTGCAGAGAGGGAATACCTAGAAGGGGTATGGCATTAATGATGGATGGCGAACCCCACTCATGAGTGGTGTCAGTGCAGCATAGGTTCCCTGATGATATGTTCCCAGGGAATAACTCTCAGACACTTGTGTATACACCAGCTGACATACCAGTCTATACATGGTGTATACAGTTTGCAGCATGCTCTGCTGCCCTAATATTCCCATAAACCTTGTTGTGGCAGTCAGCAGGGACATGGGTGGGGCTACATCAGGGTGTACAACACCCAGACTGAGCCACGCCATCTCACCGTACTGCCCAGTCAGACAACATGTACAAAGCACCCACTGAGGCATCCATGATACTGTCAATGTAGGGGTCACTACATGGCCCATTGATGGCAGACATATGTAACACAGGGACATCTAACTCCAATAGCCATTCTGTATGCAGCAGTGCTCAGCTGAGCACAGTCCTGCGTCCTCTACTGCTTGGACTGCATGTCACCACAGTACATGTGGGTACTGACTGACTGTGGCTAACAATGTTGGCTGCTGCCTGCTACTTGTCAGCACTAGCACAGTCACTGTGTTATGTCAGTGTCTTGCATGATGGTATTACAAATACATGCCTGGTGACATAGTAATGGCCATAAACCCCAATTGAATATATATGTACTATCCTTTCCATCAGGAAAACCTATGTCCCAGTTAGTAGCACAGCAGTCCCTACATGTACTGTACATACTTAAGGGTGACAGGTAGCAACAGAGACCCAGCCACACAGGTGTACAACTCATGTGCCACACATCAACATGTCTGTTCAGTGGTATGGCAGGAATCATATGCCATAGCTGCAGCCACAGTCACTGATAGGTGAAATACCCATACCCTCCATATACTCTTCCCTCAGCATGCCACTATCTGACTACAACAGCCATGTGTTGATGTACCTTTCCAAACTGTAATAGCAGTGGTAGATGACAGTATGGCCCTTCACAGGATCACATCACATCTTCAGTATCTGCTCACTGCTGTTCATATGCAATGCATGTCAGTTCCACCTGTGCCATTCAGAGTACTCATAGGTGATCTGTGCTGTGCATACAAGACAAGGTGTGACCCTGCTTGATTGCATATGCTGCCTATCTCTTGGAAGCATAGTAAATGGATTAGTCACTCTAAGGACATTAACCCACTATGTGAAGTTAGAAGTACATGCTTGTCGGAGACATTTGTGTAGCAGATGTAATGCGCCTTTGACACAGACCCTCCCTACTGGTATGGTACAGAGATGACCTCAGTGCACCTGTGCACATGCCATCTGTATGATTGACTGGGCAAATATCTTCTCAGCACTGGGGGTGTGGCTGTGTCTGTCATGGACTTGGGCAATTTGTGCTTTCATGTGAGGAGGGATAGTGATGTCTCCAATTGGATGGCTGTATGGCCATCATGCTACTGACGTGCACATCTCCTATTGCTGTGTGACATGATGTACAATGCTATCACAGTCTGACACAAACACATGGCCACATTCAGGCTAGCAGCACTTCCACTCACTGCATACAGGACATGCCACAGCACACACATAGTGCATGTTGGCTGCATGTACAGTGGAACACATACATATGTAGTGGTGCACACTACAGAATACAATACCAGGTGCATACACCATGCTTCATCTCTGCTAGTATTATCCGTGTAGGACACATAATGCTTGTTGATATCAGCAGGCCATGTTGTGGTCATTCATTTGGAAGGCCATACCACCTGCAACCAGTAAAATAATGCAAAACCCTACCCATGTCTGGCCTATTCCTCATACATTTGTGGTGTTCCAGTAAAATATTGCATAATACAGTCACTGAATAGTACATTACAAAGGTTATCATTTGTATGTGGTATGGATATACACACACACCTCATTGGCTGCTGTGAAATTAGATCCTCTACCTATCTACTGTTACACACTATAGCTTGCAGTACTTATCACGTGCATCACAGAGGTATTTATCGCATGCACCACAAAGTTTATCTGATGTTACACTGTCAGCCAGTGCTCTTAAGGTGGATGACATCAGCAGGCCTCATAGAGGAGGCCAATTTAGAGGGCAGCAGATAGTTACAGGGCCAAAAGGTGCATAACCATTGCATGGGTATAGCCCATAAGGGCACGTCTGTAGTGTTGCAAGGGGATATATTTGCACACACACACACACACACACACACACACACACACACACACACACACACACACTTAGCTGATTTGAGCTTAGAACCCCTACCTATATACTGTTACACACTATAGCTCACAGTACTTATCACATGCATCATGGAGTTTATCTGATGTTAGACGGTCAGCCAGCACTCTTGAACTAGATGACATCAGCAGGCCTTGTAGAGGAGGGCAATTTAGAGGGCAGCAGCTAGTTACATTGCCAAAATGTGCATAACCATTGCATGGAGATAGCTCATAAGTGCATGTCCATTGTGCTACAAGGAGATATACTTACACACACAGAGTTGGCTGATGTGAGAGTAGAACCCCTACCTATTTAGAGTTGCACATTATAACTCACAGTACGTATTGCATGCTCTACAGGTTACATCTGTTGTAGATGTGATTGCAGGAACTGTACCTGTGAAGTATGCAAAGTAGCCTTGTGTTGGACAGCATGTGTGGTCTGCAGAGTAATATTGCTTGGTACTGTTATTGTATCTACTGTCCTAGGAGTGGGATACCTGTTAATATCCCTGCTATGTGTGTACAGTTACCAGTATGGCCATATGTGGCTGGTTGCAGTTAGATAGGCAAACATGTGGCCATGTACAATTTGGCCTGTCCATGGCATGCGTTGAAACCATTAAACATTACACCACCTGCTCACCTGGGTCTGTCTGTGTGGTGACATTCTGCAGGCACAGAGGTCTGTGGGTGAGTGGATTATGTACTGTTGCGGCCTTGGTTTGGTTCCTTTGGGCAACTGTTTTGATGTGTGAGTGCAGATAACACCAGCATTCTGATGGTATGTGGGGAAAGTCATATATTCCCATGTGTATGTATATATATATATATATATATATATATATATATATATATATATATATATAATTTTTTTTCCCTAACATATGCTGCAGATAGGATAGCACTCCCAATCAGCATCATTATCAACAGATCTATTAAGGAATCTTATGTCCCCAAACATTGGCGCTCAGCATACATTCTTCCTCTTCACAGAGGAGGCAAGAACACCAACATCTCAAATTTCCCCCTATCGCTCTACTCTCATCAATCTCTAAAAATCTTAGCGAAGTGCATCCACCACCAACTTATGCCTTTTCTAACCCAAAACCATCTTCTTACACCAACCCAACATGGTTTCCATCCTGGCCATAGTACTATTACTGCTCTTCTCACCTTAGAAACTATCAATCAAGCCCGAGATTCAGGTCACCTGGTCTCTACTGTTTTGCTTGATCTCTCTAGAGCTTTCAATACTGTTTCCCATAAACACCTTCTCCTTCACCTCTCAAACCTGCATCTCTCACCTAACTCTCTAGCCTGGTTCTCTAGCTACTTATCAGGCAGGTCTCAGGCAGTCAAATGGAAAAACTCCATCTCCTCGTTCCTACCTACCCCAACTGGTGTACCACAGGGATCCATCCTTGGACCCATGCTATTTGATATTTTCATTAATAACTTTCACATTGCTATCCCCCGTGCCACAATTGTTTAATACGCAGACTATTCAACCTTAGTCTGCTCTGCCTCAAACATCTCTGAACTGCTCCTTAAAACCCAAGCTGCTTTCTCAACCACTGAAAACTGGATGCACCAAAATCACCTCTCCCTTAACGCTAACAAATCCAAAATCCCCCCCCCCCAGAAAGTCCTACTCCTATGATAAAGATACTTTCAAAGTCCTTAGTCACACCAACACCCCTATAGAAGTGGTTCCCTCTGCCAAACTTCTCTGTGTTACAATCGATGACTTTCTTACGTTCGACATACATATTCAACAAAATATTAAGAAAACCCACCAAAAACTAGGCATGTTATATAGGAACAATCGCTTTCTCTTTCACTCCACCAGGCACACTTTGGCCACTACTTACCTTCTGCCCTCATTATTATACGGAACCCCTCTCTTAACCAACCTGTCCTGCTCTATCACCTCCAAACTAGAAAACTGCTAAACAAAATCACCAAATTTGCCTCCAGCAGTAAACATTCCACCCATCATTGCCTTTCCCTCCAATCTCTAAACTGGTTAGAACTACCAAACTACCTAAACTATCTGCAGCTCACCACAGCACACATCCTTATATTTTATCTAACTAATTGTCCTGCTCTAGCTAACATCCTTCCATCCTACATCCCCAACAGACCTCTCAGATCTGAACATCAAAACCTGATTGCCATCAACAAATATAAAAGCCCAGGGGGCCAACTTCTCCTCTCGTTCAGTATTGGCAAGGCTTGGAACTCTCTCCCTTCCTCTCTAAGAACATTAGCAAACTCTGAAAATTTCAAAACTCAGCTTTTCAAACATCTGTCCACTAATTGGAAATGCACCTGCCTTCACCCCACCTAAAAACTATCCAAGAAAACACTGCTATCCTATTAAGAGTGTACCCTAGTACTCAAAAAGTCCTAGAGCTATTTATCCTTGAACTCCTTTGTGTAAATTTTCTAAATAGATTCACAGTTAAAAATGAGTGCATGCAAAATTTCTTCTTAACTCTCTTCTCTATGTGCACATATAATGCATTTTCCCAAATTACTCTATAAGATTATCTTTATAATTGTACAACCCTTAAGGAAAACCTTAATGGATTTGTTTTGACTATTTGTAATAATGAATGTTCTTATTGAGTAAACTATTCTCCTCAATGTATCATTTATATTTTTGATATTTCTGTAATTTGTATTTTTGGAGCTTTTCTCCCCGGGCCTCCACTGAAAATGGGTCCTCTGGTCCCAGTAGACCTCCCCGGTAATCACACTGGAAGTAAAAAAATAAACATATATATATATATATATATATATATATATATATATATATATGTGTGTGTGTGTGTGTGTGTGTGTGTGTGTGTGTGTGTGTAACAGGGATGTCTCTTTAAATGTCGCTGTGTGTGTACGTCATGTATATGTGTTATGTAGCTATATGTGGAGAGTCTATGTATCATTGTATTTTATATATACACACACAAACACACACACATATATATATATATATATATATATATATATATATATATATATAGGCATTATATCTATTTGGAGTACATACTTATAGATACACTAATCATGTAAGAGGGGAGATAGGGACAGACAGATATGTATATGTAGCTGTCTGTATGTACAGACGTATTTCCACATAGCAGGTCTTTGTGATGAAGAGGCAACAGAATAGTGCTCAAGTTAGCTAAGGGTGGGAGCATGCCCAGTGGGGCTGTCAGTACTTACAAGGTGACTCCAGGCCAGAGGTACCTGTACTCCAGTCCGGGATTTTGTGTGCTGTAGGTGTTGGCAGCTGCACCTGTTTCCACAGTACAGCACTTCCCTGAAATTGTCCATGGCATTCCCCAGCTGTGTGCTGTACTTAATATGTGACTGGGGTACATAATGTAGCACCAAACACAGGGTGATGGTCTGCATACTTCTCACTGTACATGCTTTTGCAGAATGTCAAGCATTTTGCCCCATATATCTGGCCTGTTCCTCATACATTTGTGGTGTTCCAGTAAAATATTGCATAATGCAGTCACTGAATAGTACTAACTACAGACACATTAAAGTGAAGGACTTTACATCCTGCAGATTTCCTGTTCTGATGCAACCCACTGTTATACTAGTCACCTTCTAGGTTAATCAGAGCATGTGTAATTTCTGTCTGTAGTTTTGGCCATTTGTCCCCCATTCTCTCTGACTTTGTCCAGCATTCTTGCACTAACAGATTGAGGAGTATGACAGTCTGAGAAAATACCACCATACAACTACCTCACAATCAAAAGATGTGGATGCTGCCAGATTCAAACCATCAACACCATCACCCATACTAACATTTCTAGCCCACTGAGCCACACCGGCCGCCAGACAGAGATGTGTTATTCATCACACAATCAACATCATACAGACATACATTGTCATCCCTGCATTACATGAGACATGCAATGTGTGCCCAGGTTCTATGTCACAGCCCTGAGATTGTCTGGTCTGCTGATATATCATTACTGACTTGCTGTTACAGCAGTTGTATGGGAACACTGATGTGTTGGGGGTGGGGAACAACCAGCCCATGATCTGCTGGCATAGATAGTTGTGTGACTGTCCTGTGACCTCACTGTGTGCCATCTCCCTTGAATAATGTTGTGCATTTTCCAACCATGTGGCCTAGTAAATATTATGGAGCACATCTATTGGGCTGGGTACCTGTTGTCCCATGTGGCTATTAGATCCCTCCAAGTAGCCCAGTAGCCCACCATATTCCCTTGCATACATGAGGCGGGTCCATACATATGTTACTATATTCTAGTTTGGGGCTGACTCTGTCCGATGCATGTAGTACACAGCCAATACATGGTTCGGTGCAGGTTGTGTGGGTTGGCTGGCATCAATTTTAGTATATGTATGTGAGTCAGAGTAAAGTGTCAGGCCCTAGGGCCCTAGGTTGTCAGTGCATGTGCTATGCGTTGTCTCTTGGCCAAGGCCAGGGCATACTGGGCATGCCTAATCTGCCTACAGTGACATACTCAGGGTGTTCCTCCTCTGAGTCCTCCTGTGGGTGTGGCTGTGGGGACTTAGGCACTGGTGGGGGGCTGAGTATCTGCAGGATCATATTGTGTAACATGGCACATACTGTGAACATCTGTGCACATGTGGTGGAGAGTACTGCATGGTTCCACCAGATATAGTGAGGCACCAGAACTGTGACTTCAGAGCCCAAGCACACACTTTGTGATGTTCCTAGTTTGTATGTGTGCCTCATTATGGCATTCTTCCGTGGGTGTGTGTGCATTTCTGATGGGTGTCATCACCCATGGTTCCAGTGCATAGCCAGCATCCCCCAGTAAATGACTGTATAGGGTGCCCCCCCTAGCAAACATCTGGTACATGTGATGCATGCCAGATATGGGAGTTGTGATAACTGCCAGGGCTGCCAGCACATACATTCATGATAATGCCCTGGGCATTGCACATGACCTGGCAGTTGATGGAGTGATACCCCTTGCGGTTGATGTAGATTCTATGCTCCTCACCAGGTGGTGCCTTGATGTGTACATGAACACCCAGTGCTAGCCCCCCCCAGGGGTGAGGGGAAAATAAATGTGCTCACTGGCATTTGGTAGCATGGCATCAAGGAACTAGTGGAGTACCCTGGATGCTGATGCCTGTGAGACCCCATCATATTTCCAGTTGGACTTTGGAAAGTACCTATATCTAGTATCCTAAGAGCTACACATATCTTTGTTTCCACTGGGATGTTCCCCTCTGTTGGCTCTGTGTCTGAGTTGAGGGCAACAGAGCTCAGTGAGTTTTTGTAGTATGTCCCTTTCCACCCTGTAGCACTCTACAATCTCCAGATCATGTAGCTTCTGGAAGGTTACCCTGGGCCTGAACACTCTTCTCCTTCTCAGTCTAGGCCTATTGTCAGCAGCAGCATTGATCTCAGCATCTAGCACATACAGATGTAGCAGAACTGCAGCAGCCCCTAGCATTCCATCAGTTAAAAATCCCAAGTCTGTACTCCACTGGTGTAGAGTGTGGGGTGGAATCAGATTGTAGGGTGTATGCAGCCTTTATAGTGCTCTGCTGTAGGTGCAGTCTGTGTGATTGGCTACCTGTGATGCATTCCACCTACTAAGTACATCATTAAGGACTTTTAATTTTCCTAGTTTAAGTGCAACAGGGGTCATCAGTAATTAATATATCATTGGTTTTCTCAGCCAATTTATTTTTTTTGACAGCCTTCCTCGCTCACCACAGCAGTGCCCCATGCAAACACATAGAAACACATGCCCCAAAGGTAAACAAAGCTCAGCAGTCACTGTACACACCCCCATGAAAAGTCATGCTCAGCATGGTGGCATGCTGGCGTGAATGACCTGAGACGTACCTCCCTGGACTACATGAAAAGAGACATAGAGGAGCTCTCTGATTATGTAACCCAGGCTGGTATGACCCTGACCCTGAGCAGCATCTTGCCCTCACCAAGAATGATGACACAATACAAAGACAAGATGATCAGCTTTAATAATTGGCTCAAATACTGGTGTCATTCTAGGTGGATCCAATGTCTGTCTGCTTGGGATGACATGCTGGACAAGCCATGTGCATCTGTCACCACTGGGCTTCCGGATATTAGCTAAGGCTCTTGCCTCTCCCATAGTGCCTTTTTTAGGCAAGGCTCAAAAGACAAACACACCTCCTTAGAAAACAAAAATGGAAAAAAAATTAAGGGTAATGCTGCTCAACGCCAGAAGTCTAAATCTCAAGATGCAGGCTCTCGAAGCACTCCTCAGTATGGAGAACATTGATGTCTGTGCAGTAACTGAAACCTGGTTCAAGGCTCCTGAGAGCACCCCAGCTACCAGGCTATACCAAACCAAAAGGGATTCATCAAGGACACCCACACCTCCAGGTTAGTGGCAACACATGAAGCATCAGAGACCATCCAGGTGCAACTAACTGTAGGCAAAACTGTTATACAACTGGTAGCATGTTACAGACCACCCTCCCAATCTCAGGAACCCCACTCAGCCTTCCTGAAGACATTGGAGGATATGAATGTCTCACCAAACACCATCATATTGGGAGACTTCAACTACCTAACATAGACTGGGTGCATTATTCTAGCCCAAACACCCTAGCGAAAGGTTCCTGGAATTCATAAATTCAAATGCAATGGAACAGCTAGTCACCTCTCCCACAAGGGGAGATAATTAGACCTGATCATCACAAACATGGGGACAAAGTGCTCCACACCAGAAGTATACCCTCACTAGTGAGATCTGACCACAAACTAATCACCCTGGATATACATATCCCAAAAATCTGACTTAAAACTGAGATGGTATCCTTTAAGCCCACTGGGCCAGTGGAAACCACATCCCACAATGCAGAATCCTTCACAAATGCTTTCTACGGGACATCCAAGAATGCATGGATCATGCAATCCCAAATAAAACCAAGACCCTCTCCACCAAGGGCAGGCATCCTGTCTGGTGGACCCCAGCCATAAACAAATTGTATAACAAAGAAGGAAGCTACTGCACGACAGAGCAAAATCCCATAAAGAGAAGGCATCTCTGATCAGCACTAGTAGAAAGCTTCTCATAAAACATCCAAGGCCAACTTTGAGAGAAAATTGGACACTAAAGAAAGGCCTTCTTCAGCTATGTTAGAAACCTGGGCGAAACCCTCAGATATGTTCAGAGTTAGTTCACAATGACAAAAATACACTGAACCCACAGATATTGCCAACATTCTGGTAGACAGGTTCAGTGCAAATTTCTCCCTCCCTCACCCCAAATACTTATCCCAGCTGAATGTAACCTCCCTGTCATCTCAGATGTCCAGGTGAGAACTGCCCTCAGCAAAGCTAAAAACACAGAATCAATGGGACCTGGTATCCCTTGGTTGCGTTACGTGAACTCCAAGAGGAGCTAAACCCGCATGTAAAAATGCTATTTAACCTTAGCCTTACTATAGGATATGTACCTGAACACTGGCGTACAGCAACAGTAGTCCCACTCCACAAAGGAGGCACCTCTACAGACCCTGGTAACTGGTCTGCAAAGCTATGGAAAGAATCATTATGGAACTCATAAACAGAGACACTGGGGACTTACAGACACTTGATCCCACCCAGTTTGGCTTTGTAAAGGGCAGATCCTGCCTTTTGAACCTGGTTGACTTTTTCAAAACAGTCACTAGAGCCATTGATGAGGGCAAAGCAGTCCATACAGCCTACCAGGACTTGGCTAAAGCTTTCGACACAATACCCCACTCTGGCATCATAGACAAGCTCAACAGCTTAAATGTAAATCCATATGTCACAAGATGGGTGGCAAACTGGCTAAAGGATAGAACCCATAAAGTCAAAATCGCTGGAGCCATGTCAGACTCAAAGCCAGTCACAAGTGGTGTCCCACAGGGCTCTATCCTGGGACCCCTCTTGTTCGGCATTTATTTCTCAGATGTGAAAGCAAACATGGGAGGGTTGTGGCTGACAAAGTTCACAGATGACTGCAAACTAGCACCATAGTCGATACACCCAGCTGGGCACATACATCCTAGAAGAAGGCCTCTGAGCGGACAACTGGTGTCGGAGTCATGGCCTTAAACTAAATGCCAAAATGTATAGTCATCCTTGGGAAAAACAAAGTACCCAATCAGAGACCTGGGGATAGTGACCTCTCATTTGACACCCACATTGCCAAAGTGGTTAGAAAGACTTTCTACCTTGCCCACCTTATCATGAAGGGATTCACATGCAGATCAACGGAGGTCATTGGACCCCTATACTTCCCCCTTATGAGGCCCATGATTGAGTACAATGCCCCATTTGGTATGTACCTCACCCGCAAGAGGATCAAGGGTCTCCAACATATGTCATATGCTGCCAGACTAAAGAAACCCAGCTCTATTTCAGTAGCATACGCCCGCCTCAGAGGTGATCTAGGCCATGTCCAATCAGGAATTGATGGACATGCTCCACCTCAAAAAAAATCCATCATCAGAAAACCACGAGGCTAAAAGATTTAAACCTCAGCAATGAAATATACATGCTGGAGAGAGGAGGACAGATCACTCAGAGGCCATACACCCTCTGAACAGAATCCCAGTTCATGTTAGGCAGAGCCCTCACTGACTCTCTTCAAGAGAAATCTTGACGAGTGGATGGGAGATCGTAGGTTTATGACAGAGGCACAGTACAGAGGTACAGTATTCTAAATCTATACTGTACACGGCAGATAGCCTAGTACCAAACTATGAAACTATGAAACTATGCCACGTGCACAGGCAGAAACACATGGAAACACGTGCCCTGAAGGTAGACAAAGCTTAGTTGTAACTGTACACACACCCCTGCTAAGCACAGCAATGTGCCATGCAAAGAGACACAGCTGAGCTCCAATGAGCTTACAAGTCTGCAGACACACACCCCTTGATGTTAGCTACCTCTTCTGTGGACACCAGCACGGTTCTGTGCCTACATGGTAGGGGTGTGCAGACATGGATATCCATTTGTGCTATTCAGTAACCCCACCTCATTTGCACAGGGATCCATGCACACAACCTGGAAACTACACGGTACCAGGCCCTGCCTCGTTAGCAACGGGACTGTTCCGCCATTTTAGATACTCCACACAGGGTCCTATAATACATTTATGTCACATACTATTAAATTTTGTTTTTCCACTATTTTTTTTCATAAAAGCATGTTTGCACACTGTAGCTCACTGCACAAATGTACCCAGATCATTAAAAAAATAAAATTATTTTAACTTATTTCCCTTATGTTTTTGGACACACAGTGGATAGTTATGCTCATAGCTGTCTGTGCTATGCCATTTCTGTCCATCTACCTATGTTTTTACAGCCCCTGTTCTCTGTCTAACATCCTGTACATGGAATGTTTCTGTGTACATTACGGACACCGACACGGGGTCTTCAGGGCTGCCTATCTATTTGCTGGATTACTGTACTTTCCTCATTTGCATGAAATTCACCTGCTTATAAGGTGATTTGCATGACATGGATATTTCCGTGTTGGCGTGTATGTGCGCACCACCCAGCTATGTTTACTGAATTGCAAACCTGATTATTTTCAAGTAAGTAGCGTGCCACAATTCCTACATGGTAAAAAAGACAGTGTAGGCTTTATTAAATTCCCCCCTTTGTTTTAACGCATTTTTTGAAGGAAACAAAGTATTAAACTCAAATGTACATCATTATGGCAGCCTAATCCAAAAGGAAGCATTCATTGCTGCTTCAAGCAGCAGTCTGGTGAGATGCTCATTGAATAACATTTTTGATGTCCACAAGAGCTCTGTTGAATGGAGCAGAAGCTTAATGTCTGGATGATGTTGGACTGCTTTGAAAACAGCTCATCAAGTGGAATAATCTAGTTTATTTTTTTGGATCTCCTCAGAATAAAATGTAAAGTCAGATATTATTTTTAATTTAAAATAATAATTTACTTTTTTAAGACAACATTTTTTCAGCTTTTCTTTTTTATTAGGGGAGGGGGCTGCAGCCCAAAAGTCAGTGCCATGATTCATCCTTCTACATATTACAGGAAATAAATAACTGTAGAGCTATGCTTCCACTGATGTTTTTATTTTAACCAAATGACAATCGTAACGGTGCAGTTGATTTGTCTGTTTAGGCCACTGTTGTTGCAATGTGTTTTTTCTCACTGTAATTGCAGTATGTTTTCTTTTTACAGAAGATGCAGTAAAACATGCGTGACACAACTCTCTTTTGCCACTGTCCATCAGGTGTATTGGACCAGTCCACTTATCTTATATGCAGCTCTAAATAAATTTGAAATCTGTCTATGTATGGTTGGCATACATACTGAGCACAGCATACATTGCAAGGAAAAGATCAGTGACAGTTATTAGATTAGTTCCTCCAGCAAGACCCATTAGAATGCAACAGCACACCTGTCTCTGCATAGGGATCATTCCTTTTCTGTTCAGGTGTGAACAGTAGAAACATAGGTGTGCCCTGAACATATCAGTCAGTGAAAGGTCCTCAGCAGCCCCAGGTCTCCTATTGTCAGTGGTTCATTGTGTAATACCTAAAAGGTATTCACACAGCATATGTGTTGTGCTGACTAGGTAACTAGCAAAAAATAGTCTGTCCTGGCAAAACCATGGTAACTTATGAAATAATACCATTCTGAGAATATGACTGTAGAAAAGCTACAAGTTATGTGATGTAGCGGATACACTAGACAATCTCAACATACTGAAATGTCCAAATTCAGCTGAATCAGCAAATCTCGAATCCACCGCTAATGTGGTGTCGCATTCATGACGTGTGGTGCGGTTTGTGGAATTATCTGGGGTGTCAGGTAAGTGTTGTGTGTTTGAGGATAATGGGTAGGGATTTTATTGTGTGAGTGTGTGCGGTGGTGTTTGTTACGTGTTTGTGTGTTTAGTGCGACCTCGGAGTTAGAATATATATGTAGGGTGTGTGGGTGTGGGGGGGGTGCAGAGGGGCTTGCCCGCCTGCTTATAGGTAGGTTAAGTGTGTTTGTGTGTGTTGTTATGTTTGTTTAGTTAGGTAGGTGTATGTGTGTGTGTGTGTGTGATTATGTCCTGGTTTGTGTGTGTGTGTGAATGGTCGCGATTGTATTGTTTGTTATTGTGGGTTTTTGTGTATGTGGTTTTTCGACTATTTAGTCTCGAAATACTGAAATTCGACATTTCAGTATTTTGAGATTTTATAGTGAATCTGACGCAGCACGTACATTAATTTAGTCTTCAATTACCCACTTAATCTATTTCAGGATTATAGGCAGCCAAAGACTATCCTGGCATTCATGTGGAGGCAAGGCAGAGAAACCAATCCAAGATGGAGTTTTAGTTTATTACAGCAGTATGCACGGTACATGAAATAACATGTCCTCTCCCTGTGTCACATATTTAGAGCACTTTTACAGGGAAAAAATCCTGCACTCCCCAACATGAGGGTAGTACCTCAGTACCCTTACTGCTTATGTGTACCATCTCTGAGATCTGTGTATTTTGCAATCAGAACTCCCAAATACAGTGATCCTGGACTTTGTATTTATTCCATCAGATTCACACTTTCAGTTCTGCTATTCTAAGGATCACAGTTATACTTAGAATTTCACCAGACTCCCCTCTCCCTGTTTTTTTTTTCATCCAAAGTGGATTATAATGTTTTGTAATGTTTACAAATATAATCTTTATACTTTACTACCTAGATGACTATAAACACTATTCCATGTCACCACCTAAAAACAGAACCTATTTTTTGAACTTATCCCTTACACTGAGATTCACTGTTTAAAAAAATCGTATCAAAAAAGAACAAATAACAACATTAAACATAAAATACATACAGTTGTAGCTTGCTAAAACAATTGTCATTAGAAGTCTCCAATGCAGGTGATATAAGGAAATGGTAAGCAACAATAAATGCTCACAAAGTACATAATCTACTGTTCTAACCTGGATTTTACTGACTTATTGGTATGCCGATTTCTGATTTTGTTTTTTCCATGATAGTTGGTCACTTCTTTCATGTGAATTTCATCAGCTGCTCCTTTCATGAAGTCAGTTTAGGGAAACAGATTTCTCATTTGAAGATTACTTTCACATAAGGATGGAGATTTATGTTTTCCATGGCACACTGCTAGAAAACATATGTTTCTTGTGTGCATGTGTCCCAGGACCATTGCAGTGAGAGAAGTGCGTCTTTCTCCTGAAATATAGTAATCTTAGAGTTGACAATATGACTTAGGGAATGTAGATGCCAAAGCTCTCTGGATGGGGGAGATGAAAGGAGTTCTGCTCTCCACAAAACAAACACTGTTTTCTGTTGCTTTATGAAAAGCCTCCTGTTGAGAAGGTTACCTTCATCTGGATGGTTTCACTGGAGTAGGAATCTGAATCTGAGGATGTCGCTTTGGTAAAATGATTTACAAACCATTTCCTTTTCCTTTGGTAAATGCACTTTTGTTCTTCCTCACTTGTGTTTGACTGCCCTTTTCCCCTACATATTTCCAGATGCTACTATTCTTATAGCTAAATTAATCCCCATTGTATCATGTCTCTAATTTGCCATTAGCATTTTCAGAGACTCTTGACCTGCCATCACAGCTGCCATAATATAATGTCATATAGTGACTCCTGCATGCAACAAAGCCTTTTATTGTATTTCTTTTTTTTAACTATCTTGCATGTTAGACTTCAAATTCCATGCATCGTTGTTCTGACTCCTGGGGCTTTAGACACCTTCCTTCTTAGGTTTGCACCAAGCTATTTATCTTGCCATAAATGACACCTTATCCTCTTTGGATGAGGATTCTAGTATTGTTTTACAGCTTTTGTTACCAAGGATTATTTTCCACGATCCTTCTGGTAAAGAACAAGTGGCTTCACCACTGGATTTATTTTACACTCCTGATATACTGTTTGGGTTGTTAGTTTTCCTTTATGTTACACAAAGTCAGACAGCCTCATTATGCTTTATGCTTAAGCAAATGTTTATATTACATTTTATTTTACTCATTTCTATGATAACTGTATATATTGGATGATTATTGCTGTTTTATATAATAACATTGCAGTGACCCTAAAAACTGAGAGGTTCCTTAATCCCTGGACAGACTGTTTTCAAGGGTTAACATGTTAAAGTATAGCAGCTGGCATTCATGTGTAACATTTTCTGCAGAGGTGTGTCACCGCTCTGCCTGAGGGTGTCATCAATTAAATAGGACAGTCTCTTGACATCCTTCCAGGTTTACAGGTTCTTTCTCTCATTCGTTACTCTCATGCTTCTCAATTGTCCTTGAATTTCAGAGACATCCCAGACTTTGACTCAAATTTTAGCTCTGTCTCTCTTAATACCTCCTAAAACTGGTGACCTTTGGAGAAAAGGTGAAGAATTACACTTAATAAATTATGCCAATAAGTAGGGCATTAAACTTCTTTCCATATCTCTCAACCTCTTAGAGCAAGAAATCTTGACAAAGCCATAAATAATGGGGGGGGGGGGACAAAGGCCCAAAATAGGAACAATTTTTAAATACTGCTCTTGCAAACTTAGAAAGTTGATAGAATAACAGGTTTTGCATTAGCATGAAATTTCTGATGGGCATGAAGTCTGAAACTTAAGTATGTCATTATTTTCTGACTTTAACCTTCAATGATTTGTTAATGATTGGCTAGAAAACCACAATTTTATGAGAAACAGACCAGAAAATATGAGGCAAAAATCTGGACATTCTGGGAAAATCTGGACAGTTGAGAGGTATGTTCTTTTACTTCAGAAAATGTATTATTAATTCACATGATCTTATTCTATCAATGTCTCATATCATAACTTACAACTGTCCACATTTTTACAGAATGTCCAGATTTTTGCCTCATATTTCTGGTTTGTTCCTCATAAAATTTGTGGTTTTCTGGAAGATCAGTGGGGATTGAAGTCACTAAATAATGACAGACATTTCAGTTTCAGATTTCATGTCCTTCAGAAAATGCACGCTAGCACAAAACCTGTAGTTCTAGCAACTTTCGTTTATAAGAGCAGTACTTAAATCTGTCCCCATTTTCTGGCCTTCATCCCCATTAGTTTTGTCTTTGTCCAGAATTATTGCACTAAGAGGTTGAGAGATATGTCTCAAGTTAATACTACTAATATTTTAAGTGCCCTTTATTATTTCTGGATTTGTCCTAGATTCTGTTGTGATTTATCACTGATTAGCTGAGAGCTATGGTCACTATTTACTGAATTTACTAATTAACTCTAGTTATTTTTGTCATAAATCTTAGAATATGACACTAATCCAGTTTCTCACTGAGAGCTACCTTATTTTTCTTTCTCTCCCCTATCACCCCCACCTGTTGTGACTCACTACGTCATATTCCTATCATTTGTGCCACTGGACTATATGAAGACAGACATGATTGAGCTCTTAGAGTACGTGTCCCAGGCAGGTATGACCCTAGCTCTAAGCAGCATCCTACCTTCATCAAGAATGGTACCACAATACCAAAAAAAAAATAATTGACTTCAACAATTGGCTAGTTTCTGGTGTCATTCCAAGGGGAACCAGTATCTGTCTGCCTGGGATGACATGGTTGACAGGCTTCAATGCTTTGCCAGAGATGGCCTCTGCTTGTCACCTGTGGGATTCAGGATTCTGGCCAAGGCTCTTGCTTCCCCCATTGTTCCTTTTTTAGGCAATGTCCCAAAGACAAATCTTCCAACATAAAATATCTGTCAAAAAGAAAATTGAAGATCATGATGCTTAACACTAGGAGCTTTAACTTGAAAATGCACTCATTGGAGGCTGTCTTCGCACTGGAAGATGCCAACATCTGTGCAGTCAGGGAAACTTGGTTCAAGACTGTGGAGAGCACCCCTGCCTTACTAGGCTATACCTCATTCCACACATTCCAACCCCAAAATGAGGTTGGGAAGGCTAAGGGTGGTGGAGTTTCTCTTTTCATTAAAGACAAGCACACCTCCAAACTGGTTTGCCAGCATGATCCATTAGAACCACTTCACATGCAACTGACAATTGGCAAGATACCCATCCAAGCTATGGTCAGCTATAGATTCCCCTCCATGACTCAGAATACCCACTCCTCCTACCTGGACCTACTTGACTCCATCAAGGTACCCCTTAACACCCTGATCCTTGGTGACTTCAACTACCCCACCATAGACCAGGTGAACTATTCCTGCTCTAATGCACTCAACCAATGATTCCTTGATGTCATCAGTTCTAACACACTAGACCAGCTTGTCTCATCCCCCATAAGGGGAGATAACATTCTAGACTTGGTTCTCACCAATGTGGGTGACTGCTTCACCCCCCATTAGTAAGTTCTTCCCAGGTGACAGCAGACCATTGGTCTGTCTCATTTGAAATATATAACCCATCCAACCTCCCAAGCTGTAACCAGGCTAAAAAACTTTTCAAAAGCTGACTACAACCATCTAAGGGAGGGTATCAGTAGCTTCAAACCATCTCCCCCCTCAGAGGATGCAGACAAATATGCTGAACAGTATATCAGTGCAGCATACAAGCACCTGTATAACTGCATGGACTCAGTCATACCCAACATAACTAAAACCTGCTCCTCAAGCAAACACAAACCTATGTGGTGGACTTCCTCTATCAACAAGCTTCACAACAAAAGGAAGAAACTGTTGTCCAAGGGTAAAAAGGCACAAATTCCCAAAGGGAAAAACTCCCTCCTTAGGCTCAACAAGCAAATTAGATCACTAGTGAAAACCTCCAAAGCCAATTATGAATCAAAACTAGCCTCTGAAACAAAGGCTAACCACAAAGCCTTTTTCAATTATATCAGGAACCTCCATGGTACACCCCAGGTTTGTTCTGAATTAGTTCTTAACAGTACCAAAAGCACGCCAAGTCCACCACAATATGTTTTATTTAGCACTTTCATCTGCAATTTTTCCAGGATTTCATCAGAATGAATAAAATTCACTTTACTTTAAACTTATATAGCAATAACAATTAAAACCCCTTCCTTATAATTACCATTACCATGGCAACCAATTGCTATCTTTTATAGAACACAAAACATAAAATTATTTAAAAATCTTGCATAACCTGCTGGTATATACAAAAAAATGTCACTACTTTTAGAAAAGACACAAGAAAATAAATAAATAAATGAACAACATGTTGATGCTGATTATTATATTAAAAATATGCTTCTTTTAATATGTAAAGACATGGTTTCATTCAGACCAGGGGTAGTTGTGGCATTTAATTTCAACTGCCATTTGAGCTCCATAAATTCCAGGAACTCATCACTGGGTCCTCCTCTTTCATCCAAATCCACTTGAGCTATGGCAACAAATTTAAATTCATGATGTGGCTTATTTTTGATATATTTAAATAGTGCATGTTAAACACTGTTAAACTACACTTTTCGGTAGTCTGTAACTTTACTCAATGAAAACACTGAGACAGTTCTGCTGTGACAACATTCATTTACTGCACACGAGGTTTACACCTAGCATAACAATGAACATTTTACACACCAAATGTAACTTCAGCTACAGCACAGAAGAATCAAAAGCCCTGATACAAAGGAAGAAGTCCCAATCTTTATAATGTCTTTTCTGCCTGCATCAGCAGTTTAGTAAATTGTCAGAATAACATGTCTTTTCTTTGAAGCTGGTTTGTTATCAGTCCTTGTCCCATATATCAAGTGTTCCTTTCTAAAGAACAACTCCTTGGGGCTTGGTTTATCTCACACGTCCTATTTGGTGAGACACAGCTGCATACAAGAGTTCATGACCTGCTGGTGGATAATAAATGTCACAAAGCTGCATAGTTAACATATTTTACTTCTGCTTCCATTTAACAATGAATGTCAAGCTGTATATTTGTCAAAGTCAGGTAACCGAGTTCAAACTGAGTGCACGCTACAATTAGCTAAAATGCAGAAAATTATTTCACATAAAAAGAAAAATATACAGAAATTCATTTCAACCTGTTCCTTTCTCTCACAGTGCATTCCTCTTGTCTTCTTTCCTAATTACATATATATGCTGGTAGATCCTTTTTCTCAAGCTTAACTTGGTTTTAGCAACATAGAATGCAAAACATCCTCCACACAAAACCAAATACACCTCCCTTTTGCTACTACATAAAAACCTTTTTCTTAACCTCACGTCCCCAAATCCTTGCACGACAAAAACTTCACCCTCCACAATATAGGGGCATTGTGCACAATGGCCACATTTTTTCATTCTTCCCTCACTAACCACTCTTGTCTTTCTTTCAAACAAATTTGTAAGACACATATCTTTCTTATACACTATTCTCGGTTTTTCCCCTACAGTTTCTTTATATTGATCATCCAAACAGAAGATTCTCCAATTCCTTTTAACTATGGAAGCCAAATCATAAAAAAATGCTGTTATACCTTAATACTAATGCTATTTCTAATATTTTTCCACCCCCTTCTCTGTCATTAATGTTGCCAGTACTCCCCATATAGCCTCCTTTTAACAGGGTGCAAAGTCCCTCATGTTCCCTTTAGTACAAACCTCACTCTAACTATTTCTGTGACAAAACTTTCTGGATAACCTCTTACCATAAACATGGATTTTAACACCTCACATTCTTTGTTGAATAAAAACTCATCGGAAATCATTTGGCTAACAGCACATACATATTGGGCCTTCACTAGGTATTTTTTCTGATGTAGTGGATGCATGCTATTGTAATGGAGCAGGGTATTTGAATAGGTAGATTTCCTGTCTATATTAGACTCAAATATGTTCTTTTCTACATTTTTTCTAATGGTCACATCTAGGAACTTGACTTCTTCCTTCTGAACATTACATGTAAATTTGAAAAAGGTTGTAGTTCTAGTTAAATGTTCAATAAATCCACTTAATGCAGCTAGGCTATCTTTCCAAAAGAAAATTAAGTCATCCAGGTATCTACCATAATATACTCAGCAATCCTTAAACTCAGAATTTATTACAAAATTAAGCTCCCTGTAGGCCAGGACTGCGTTAGCAAACTTAGGGGCGCAAATGGCCCCCATAGCCACGCCAGTTTTTTGCCTGAGTATCCGCAGTAGTGGTGCTGCGGTAGCGTTGTCACCTCACAGCAAGACGTTGTCCCATTTGATTCTCAGCTAGAGCGTCTTCTGCGTGGAGGCATGCGTGAATGGGCGTGCCTTTGTTGAAGGTCGTGCATCAGGGCTGGTAACTCGGCATGTAAAAATCCACTACCAAACATTAGCAGTTCCGCTGTGGCGACCCCTAACCAGGATAAGCCGAAAGAGTCACACACATATGATTCTCAAATATGAAAAAATTGTTTTCTAGGACCATTTCCATGAAACATCTTAACACATAGGCTCTTTCTACATTCATTTTTGCATAGTAGCAAAGGTACTCATAGAACCATTCAACTCCTAATTCATGGGGAATAACCAAGTAAAGATCCCCCACATCTAGTGTAACAAACAACAAGGTGTCCTTAAGGTGTCCTTTTGTTAGGAAATCCCATGAGTCTTTAAGAATACAGGAACTATCTTTAAAAATATCCTGCATATAAAAATCTATATATTTTGCCAGACAATAAGTCTTAGATGCCTTTGCATCTACTACGGTATTCTAGCAGGTTATGCAAGATTTTTAAATAATTTTATGTTTTGTGTTCTATAAACGATAGTAGTTGGTTGCCATGGTAATGGTAATTACAAGGGAGGGGTTTCAGTTGTTATTGCTATATAAGTTTAAAGCAAAGTGAATTTTATTCATTCTGATGTCTTGGAAAACTGGCGGATGAAAGCACTAAATAAAACATATTGTTATGGATTTGATGTGCTATTCCTACTTTTTTTGTTTTTATCTAGTTTGCTTTTGCAATTCAATTTTGTGGTTCTTAACGGTACCACTTACACTGATCCTGTTGACTTAGCCAACCTGCTAGCGGATAGGTTCAGTGCAAACTTCACCCCCTTGTCCCCCCAAAGGCCAATTCAACATCCCCAGTACTTGTCCCAAACCTCACATCTCCATAGATCAAGTGTTAAAGGCCCTATCCAAGACAAAGAACACCACTTCCATGGGACCTGATAGTATCCCAGGCTGTATTCTGCACCATCTCCAGCAAGAACTAGGTTTGCCTATGAGCATCCTATTCACCCATGGCCTAAGTACAGGCTTCATTCCAGCAGAGTTGAGAACTGCCATTGTCATCCCTTTGCACAAAGGTGGTGCCACTACTGACCCTGAAAACTATCACCCCATTAGCTTGACAAGTCTGATCTGTAAGACCATGGAGCATATTATTATGGACCTCATAAACAAAGACATAGGCAATCTCCAAGCACTTGACCCTACCCAGTTCGGATTTGTCAAGGGCAGATCTTGCTTGTTGAACCTGGGTGACTTTTTTGAGACTATCACCAAGACACTGGATGAGGGAAAGTCAGTATATACAGCTTACCTTGACTTGGCCAAAGCCTTTGACACAATCCCACACTCAGGCATCATCGAAAAGCTAACACAACCTGGCATAAATCCCTGTCTCATCAGGTGGGTAAATTGGCTCACCAATAGGACCCACAAGGTAAAAATAGGTGCTTCCACTTCTGACAGCAGACCTGTCACTAGTGGTGTTCCCCAGAGATCTGTCCTGGGACCCATACATTTGGCATCAACTTCTCAGAGGTCCATGCAAAGAAAAAGGCCTGTGGCTGACCATGTTTGTGGATGACTGTAAGTTGGGTGCTGTCACTGACTTCCCAAATGATGTTAACATACTACAAGAGGGTCTCACAGCAACAAATGACTGGTGACAAAGTCATGGCCTTAAGTTAAATGCAAAAAAATGTATTATCATACCATTCAGCAAGAACATGGCCCCTACTGATTACCACATCAACAGCAACCTCCTAAGCACACAATCTGTGGTGAGATACCTAGGTACACAGGTTGACAACAATCTCACATGAGATCATCATGTAGCGGCAGTGATCAGAAAATACTTTTATTTGGTTCATCTCATAAGTAAAGGGATTGTATCCAGAAAAAAAGAAGATTATTACCCCATGTACTCCTCCCTCATTAAGCCAATAATTGAATACAATGCCCCATTTGGTATGTACCTCTCCAAATACCTACACCAATTGGAAAGGCCACAGAAATACTTCACAAAGAAAATCCATGGCCTCCAACACCTGTCCTATGTGGACAGGCTCAAATCGCTATCACTCTACTTGATACCATACAGATTGCTCAGAGGTGATCTGTGTCTCGCCTATAAGTCAATCTCAGACCATGCTCTACTAGAGATGCTCCATATCCATAAGTCTAACTGCTCATACATTATCCAATCAAAAGGCCTAAATCTGGTTTGTCTCCCAGAAGCTGCTCCTTCTCTGGAATAGACTCCCCATACATGTCAAAGTACGTTGCTGACCCTCTTCAAGGGCAACCTTGATGAATGGATGGGAAACCACAAATTTGTCCCAAGGGTTCCACCTCTGTCCCTCATCGACAGGGGCAATAGGTGCTGGCTGAGGTTTCTTTTTGGGGGATAAACTCTTGACTAGGCTTGTAAAGGCCCCAGTGCCATTAGCCTAGTAATCTCCTATGATCCTATTTTATTTTGGCTAACAAAGCTACCCTTATGTTTACAGAACTACACTTCACCTAGTGGAATTACCCTTTCATAGCTGCAAGACAAAAGCAAAACCTGTAAATCTGCTGTCTTTCGTAATCGAATGTTTTCCCTACTATGTCATTATAAAGAGGGTACATTTTAAACCATCATGCTAAATCTTAAATTTTACCAACCATTGTGAGTGAAAAAATATTGCAAATGCTTTTCTGTTATCCCCAAAGTCTGTCTCATCTTCGGCAATACTGCAGTGGTGCCAGGACACATGCTGGCAATGCAAAATAAATTAATTATTTGTTCAGCTCCTTGAAATGCTTGTTTAGGACTAAAAGCCTTCACCCTTGTTTCATAAAAGCATGTAGCTTCTTTACTTTCCTACTAATCACCCTCAATTTTAAAGTTGCCTTATCAGCTGGTAAATCTGTGGCTTCAATGCAGAATTGGTATGCTTCCCAAGCCAGCTAATATCACTAGCTACAAACTTGCTTTGTTATTCCCTCTCCTCTCTAAAGTACTGGAAATCACTGTTATCTCCTAGACAGCAACTTAAACAACCACCTCATGACATTGTGCTGTATGCATTTTAGTTAAAACTAGGTAGTGAGATAAAAATGAAGAAACTAGCCCTGCTTGGGAAAAAACAGCCTCTACCCTCTGCTGGCAAGCTCTTCTAAATCATGGGGTATAGTGTCATCTGCCAAGATCTGAACAGCAAGTCCTTTCTTTTAAGATTGTTGCCTCTCTACAGTGGTAAATAATAAAGGGTTGGAAAAGGATCAGATCACTCAACCAATTAATACATTCACATTAAATAAGAAAAAATAAATAAAATGGAACTAAAATATACATAACAGGCTCCTGGCAGAAGGAAATATCTCTGAACTCTAGAAGGATGCTGTAATAGTAAGACTGAAGATCTTTGATCTATAGAAGGCACACCTCTCAACTGTCCAGATTTTTACAGAATGCTCAGATTTTTGCCTCATATTTTTGGCCTTTTTCTCATAAATTTGAGGTTTTCTGGCAAATTACTGACAAATCATTGAGGACTAAAGTCAGAAAATAAAGTCAGACATCTGAATTTCACACTTCATATCCTTCACAGAAATTCACGCTAATGCAAAACCCATTAGTTTATCAACTTTCTAAGTTTGTAAGAGCAATATTTAAAATGTGTCCCTAGATTTTGGACTTTATTTCCCCATTATTTATGCATTTGTCCAGATTCCTTGCCCTAAGAGGTTAAGAGGTATGATGGAAGGTGACTTTTATAGTAATCCTGAAGATGTCTGAGCTATGGAAGGAGGCTGTAAGTAGCCTTTCATAAAGGAGGGTGCAGCAGTAAGGCAGACAACACCGATTTATAACATTTCTTAGACACTTGTTTGAGTGCTAAAGGTAGATTGTAATTCATTTTCTGGCCATCTCAGTGCTGTCACAAATAAGAAAGCTCAGGTAAATCTGGCTTTCTACACAGGTAAAACTAACAGAAAGTTAAAAGAAAGACCCCGGGATTCAGCAAACTTCCATGCAAGAATAGCTTATTCTTGCACGGAAGGGACCATTCCCATGCAGCACGGTAGTGCACCATGCATATGTATGAAAGTGCGCTGCCATGCTCTTAAACGTACATGGTTCTGTGTACAAGCACAGGGGGTGTGTCTGAGAGCAGTGCTCTCACAATACACATGCCTCCTGCACTCTATAATTGCCATACGGCAATGTAATGGCAGCGAGAGTGTCCAAGAAATACCTCTCAACCTCTTAGAGTAAGAAATCTGGAGAAAGAAAATAAAAGTTTGGCTGACAGACTTAAGTTGATAGAATAACAGGTTATGCATTAGCATGAATGTGCTGAAGGGTATGAAGTCTAAAACGCAAATGCCTGTCCGTATTTTCTAACTGCAATCTTTAATGATTTGCCACTAATCCGCCCAAAAGCCACAATTCTATGAAAAATGGGCCAAAAATATAAAGCAAATATCTGGGCAGTGTGTGACAATCTGTATAGTTGAGAGGTATGGCAGACACTGTGAGCATCCATGGAGCATACCTCAAATGCAAAGCCTGCCATGTCATCATCATTGTAAAAGCACAGCCCCCCACAGATAATGTTGCAGAAATCAATGTGCATACCCCTACAGTGCAAAAATAAAACACAACAGTTTTTTCTTTCAGTCCGCAATAAAGTTTAAGTGTAGCTGAGTGGGTGTGCACATCGCGCAGCTCTGTTCAGCCTAGCTTACACATCGTAAGGAGCTAAATAGGTATATACTCCAACACATAGCAATGCAGAAATAGTGAAGTGCTTAGAGTGCTTGCCTTGAAAGTAATTATTTCCCCACTAAAGCCAATTGGTATTTTACATGTGAAAGCAGTACAAAATTTATTTTTTTAATAATTAGGTGGTAAAGAACACATATTTGTTAACCAGAGTAGTGTAGTAGGTCTAGATGTGAGGTGTGAATGTAATAAAGTTGTGAAACCCCCATATAAACACAAGTGCCCCATACAGTATAGTCACACAAGAATAAATGTAGTGAAAGCACATTGGGGGATGTCAGGGGAAGGTAAACAAATGTTTAATATGTCAGGAATGATGAATTAATTAGTCCATAAAATAAAACATAAGCAATGCTAAGCATTGCACAGCAATGCTGACCGGGTGTAAGCATTGTGTAAATATGAATGCTAATCAATGTAATGTTTACAAATATCATCTTTATACTTTACTACCTAGATGACTATAAACACTTTTCCATGTCACCACCTAAAAACAGAACCCATTTTTGAACTTATCCCTTACACTGAGATTCACTGTTTAAAAAAATCGTATAAAAAAAGAACAAATAACAACATTAAACATAAAATACATACAGTTGTAGCTTGCTAAAACAATTGTCATTAGAAGTCTCCAATGCAGGTGATATAAGGAAATGGTAAGCAACAATAAATGCTCACAAAGTACATAATCTACTGTTCTAACCTGGATTTTACTGACTTATTAGTATGCCGATTTCTGATTTTGTTTTTTCCATGATAGTTGATCACTTCTTTCATGTGAATTTCATCAGCTGCTCCTTTCATGAAGTCAGTTTAGGGAAACAGATTTCTCATTTGAAGATTACTTTCACATAAGGTTGGAGATTTATGTTTTCCATGACACACTTAGAAAACATATGTTTCTTGTGTGCATGTGTCCCAGGACCATTGCAGTGAGAGAAGTGTGTCTTTCTCCTGAAATATAGTAATCTTAGAGTTGACAATATGACTTAGGGAATGTAGATGCCAAAGCTCTCTGGATGGGGGAGATGAAAGGAGTTCTGCTCTCCACAAAACAAACACTGTTTTCTGTTGCTTTGTGAAAAGCCTCCTGTTGAGAAGGTTACTTTCATCTGGATGGTTTCACTGGAGTAGGAATCTGAGGATGTCACTTTGGTAAAATGATTTACAAACCATTTCCTTTTCCTTTGGTAAATGCACTTTTGTTCTTCCTCACTTGTGTTTGACTGCCCTTTTCCCCTACATATTTCCAGATGCTACTATTCTTATAGCTAAATTAATCCCCATCGTATCATGTCTCTAATTTGCCATTAGCATTTTCAGAGACTCTTGACCTGCCATCACAGCTGCCATAATATAATGTCATATAGTGACTCCTGCATGCAACAAAGCCTTTTATTGTATTTCTTTTTTTTAACTATCTTGCATGTTAGACTTCAAATTCCATGCATCGTTGTTCTGACTCCTGGGGCTTTAGACACCTTCCTTCTTAGGTTTGCACCAAGCTATTTATCTTGCCATAAATGACACCTTATCCTCTTTGGATGAGGATTCTAGTATTGTTTTACAGCTTTTGTTACCAAGGATTATTTTCCACGATCCTTCTGGTAAAGAACAAGTGGCTTCACCACTGGATTTATTTTACATTCCTGATATACTGTTTGGGTTGTTAGTTTTCCTTTATGTTACACAAAGTCAGACAGCCTCATTATGCTTTATGCTTAAGCAAATGTTTATATTACATTTTATTTTACTCATTTCTATGATAACTGTATATATTGGATGATTATTGCTGTTTTATATAATAACATTGCAGTGACCCTAAAAACTGAGAGGTTCCTTAATCCCTGGGCAGACTGTTTTCAAGGGTTAACATGTTAAAGTATAGCAGCTGGCATTCATGTGTAACATTTTCTGCAGAGGTGTGTCACCGCTCTGCCTGAGGGTGTCATCAATTAAATAGGACAGTCTCTTGACATCCTTCCAGGTTTACAGGTTCTTTCTCTCATTCGTTACTCTCATGCTTCTCAGTTGTCCCTGAATTTCAGAGACATCCCAGACTTTGACTCAAATTTTAGCTCTGTCTCTCTTAATACCTCCTAAAACTGGTGACCTTTGGAGAAAAGGTGGTGAATTATACTTAATAAATAATGCCAATAAGTAGGGCATTAAACTTCTTTCCATATCTCTCAACCTCTTAGAGCAAGAAATCTTGACAAAGCTACAAATAATGGGGGACAAAGGCCCAAAAATAGGGACAATTTTTAAATACTGCTCTTGCAAACTTAGAAAGTTGACAGAATAACAGGTTTTGCATTAGCATGAAATTTCTGATGGGCATGAAGTCTGAAACTTAAGTATGTCATTATTTTCTGACTTTAACCTTCAATGATTTGTTAATGATTGGCTAGAAAACCACAATTT
Source organism: Protopterus annectens (assembly GCF_019279795.1). NCBI lineage: Eukaryota > Metazoa > Chordata > Ceratodontiformes > Protopteridae > Protopterus > Protopterus annectens. The sequence continues at coordinate 1,078,798,880 of NC_056737.1, forward strand.
TATGAGAAACAGACCAGAAAATATGAGGCAAAAATCTGGACATTCTGGGAAAATCTGGACAGTTGAGAGGTATGTTCTTTTACTTCAGAAAATGTATTATTAATTCACATGATCTTATTCTATCAATGTCTCATATCATAACTTACAACTGTCCACATTTTTACAGAATGTCCAGATTTTTGCCTCATATTTCTGGTTTGTTCCTCATAAAATTTGTGGTTTTCTGGAAGATCAGTGGGGATTGAAGTCACTAAATAATGACAGACATTTCAGTTTCAGATTTCATGTCCTTCAGAAAATGCACGCTAGCACAAAACCTGTAGTTCTAGCAACTTTCGTTTATAAGAGCAGTACTTAAATCTGTCCCCATTTTCTGGCCTTCATCCCCATTAGTTTTGTCTTTGTCCAGAATTATTGCACTAAGAGGTTGAGAGATATGTCTCAAGTTAATACTACTAATATTTTAAGTGCCCTTGATTATTTCTGGATTTGTCCTAGATTCTGTTGTGATTTATCCCTGATTAGCTGAGAGCTATGGTCACTATTTACTGAATGTACTAATTAACTCTAGTTATTTTTGTCATAAATCTTAGAATATGACACTAATCCAGTTTCTCACTGAGAGCTACCTTATTTTTCTTTCTCTCCCCTATCACCCCCACCTGTTGTGACTCGCTACGTCATATTCCTATCATTTGTGCCACTGGACTATATGAAGACAGACATAATTGAGCTCTCAGAATACGTGTCCCAGGCAGGTATGACCCTAGCTCTAAGCAGCATCCTACCTTCATCAAGAATGGTACCACAATACAAAAAAAAAATAATTGACTTCAACAATTGGCTAGTTTCTGGTGTCATTCCAAGGGGAACCAGTATCTGTCTGCCTGGGATGACATGGTTGACAGGCTTCAATGCTTTGCCAGAGATGGCCTCTGCTTGTCACCTGTGGGATTCAGGATTCTGGCCAAGGCTCTTGCTTCCCCCATTGTTCCTTTTTTAGGCAATGTCCCAAAGACAAATCTTCCAACATAAAATATCTGTCAAAAAGCAAATTGAAGATCATGATGCTTAACACTAGGAGATTTAACTTGAAAATGCATTCATTGGAGGCTGTCTTCGCACTGGAAGATGCCAACATCTGTGCAGTCAGGGAAACTTGGTTCAAGACTGTGGAGAGCACCCCTGCCTTACTAGGCTATACTTCATTCCACACATTCCAACCCCAAAATGAGGTTGGGAAGGCTAAGGGTGGTGGAGTTTCTCTTTTCATTAAAGACAAGCACACCTCCAAACTGGTTTGCCAGCATGATCCATTAGAACCACTTCACATGCAACTGACAATTGGCAAGATACCCATCCAAGCTATGGTCAGCTATAGATTCCCCTCCATGACTCAGAATACCCACTCCTCCTACCTGGACCTACTTGACTCCATCAAGGTACCCCTTAACACCCTGATCCTTGGTGACTTCAACTACCCCACCATAGACCAGGTGAACTATTCCTGCTCTAATGCACTCAACCAATGATTCCTTGATGTCATCAGTTCTAACACACTAGACCAGCTTGTCTCATCCCCCATAAGGGGAGATAACATTCTAGACTTGGTTCTCACCAATGTGGGTGACTGCTTCACCCCCCATTAGTAAGTTCTTCCCAGGTGACAACAGACCATTGGTCTGTCTCATTTGAAATATATAACCCATCCAACCTCCCAAGCTGTAACCAGGCTAAAAAACTTTTCAAAAGCTGACTACAACCATCTAAGGGAGGGTATCAGTAGCTTCAAACCATCTCCCCCCTCAGAGGATGCAGACAAATATGCTGAACAGTATATCAGTGCAGTATACAAGCACCTGTATAACTGCATGGACTCAGTCATACCCAGCATAACTAAAACCTGCTCCTCAAGCAAACACAAACCTATGTGGTGGACATCCTCTATCAACAAGCTTCACAACAAAAGGAAGAAACTGTTGTCCAAGGGTAAAAAGGCACAAATTCCCAAAGGGAAAAACTCCCTCCTTAGGCTCAACAAGCAAATTAGATCACTAGTGAAAACCTCCAAAGCCAATTATGAATCAAAACTAGCCTCTGAAACAAAGGCTAACCACAAAGCCTTTTTCAATTATATCAGGAACCTCCATGGTACACCCCAGGTTTGTTCTGAATTAGTTCTTAACAGTACCAAAAGCACGCCAAGTCCACCACAATATGTTTTATTTAGCACTTTCATCTGCAATTTTTCCAGGATTTCATCAGAATGAATAAAATTCACTTTACTTTAAACTTATATAGCAATAACAATTAAAACCCCTTCCTTATAATTACCATTACCATGGCAACCAATTGCTATCTTTTATAGAACACAAAACATAAAATTATTTAAAAATCTTGCATAACCTGCTGGTATATACAAAAAATGTCACTACTTTTAGAAAAGACACAAGAAAATAAATAAATAAATGAACAACATGTTGATGCTGATTATTATATTAAAAATATGCTTCTTTTAATATGTAAAGACATGGTTTCATTCAGACCAGGGGTAGTTGTGGCATTTAATTTCAACTGCCATTTGAGCTCCATAAATTCCAGGAACTCATCACTGGGTCCTCCTCTTTCATCCAAATCCACTTGAGCTATGGCAACAAATTTAAATTCATGATGTGGCTTATTTTTGATATATTTAAATAGTGCATGTTAAACACTGTTAAACTACACTTTTGTAGTCTGTAACTTTACTCAATGAAAACACTGAGACAGTTCTGCTGTGACAACATTCGTTTACTGCACACGAGGTTTACACCTAGCATAACAATGAATGTTTTACACACCAAATGTAACTTCAGCTACAGCACAGAAGAATCAAAAGCCCTGATACAAAGGAAGAAGTCCCAATCTTTATAGTGTCTTTTCTGCCTGCATCAGCAGTTTAGTAAATTGTCAGAATAACGTATTTTCTTTGAAGCTGGTTTGTTATCAGTCCTTGTCCTATATATCAAGTGTTCCTTTCTAAAGAACAACTCCTTGGGGCTTGGTTTATCTCACATGTCCTGTTTGGTGAGACACAGCTGCATACAAGAGTTCATGACCTGCTGGTGGATAATAAATGTCACAAAGCTGCATAGTTAACATATTTTACTTCTGCTTCCATTTAACAATGAATGTCAAGCTGTATATTTGTCAAAGTCAGGTAATCGAGTTCAAACTGAGTGCACTCTACAATTAGCTAAAATGCAGAAAATTATTTCACATAAAAAGAAAAATATACAGAAATTCATTTCAACCTGTTCCTTTCTCTCACAGTGCATTCCTCTTGTCTTCTTTCCTAATTACATATATATGCTGGTAGATCCTTTTTCTCAAGCTTAACTTGGTTTTAGCAACATAGAATGCAAAACATCCTCCACACAAAACCAAATACACCTCCCTTTTGCTACTACATAAAAACCTTTTTCTTAACCTCACGTCCCCAAATCCTTGCACGACAAAAACTTCACCCTCCACAATATAGGGGCATTGTGCACAATGGCCACATTTTTTCATTCTTCCCTCACTAACCACTCTTGTCTTTCTTTCAAACAAATTTGTAAGACACATATCTTTCTTATACACTATTCTCGGTTTTTCCCCTACAGTTTCTTTATATTGATCATCCAAACAGAAGATTCTCCAATTCCTTTTAACTATGGAAGCCAAATCATAAAAAAAAATGCTGTTATACATTAATACTAATGCTTTTTCTAATATTTTTCCACCCCCTTCTCTGTCATTAATGTTGCCAGTACTCCCCATATAGCCTCCTTTTAACAGGGTGCAAAGTCCCTTATGTTCCCTTTAGTACAAACCTCACTCTAACTATTTCTGTGACAAAACTTTCTGGATAACCTCTTACCATAAACATGGATTTTAACACCTCACATTCTTTGTTGAATAAAAACTCATCGGAAATCATTTGGCTAATGGCACATACATACTGGGCCTTCACTAGGGATTTTTTCTGATGTAGTGGATGCATGCTATTGTAATGGAGCAGGGTATTTGAATAGGTAGATTTCCTGTCTATATTAGACTCAAATATTTTCTTTTCTACATTTTTTTTAATGGTCACATCTAGGAACTTGACTTCTTCCTTCTGAACATTACATGTAAACTTGAAAAAGGTTGTAGTTCTAGTTAAATGTTCAATAAATCCACTTAATGCAGCTAGGCTATCTTTCCAAAAGAAAATTAAGTCATCCAGGTACCTACCATAATATACTCAGCAATCCTTAAACTCAGAATTTATTACAAAATTAAGCTCCCTGTAGGCCAGGACTGCGTTAGCAAACTTAGGGGCGCAAATGGCCCCCATAGCCACGCCAGTTTTTTGCCTGAGTATCCGCAGTAGTGGTGCTGCGGTAGCGTTGTCACCTCACAGCAAGACGTTGTCCCATTTGATTCTCAGCTAGAGCGTCTTCTGCGTGGAGGCATGCGTGAATGGGCATGCCTTTGTTGAAGGTTGTGCATCAGGGCTGGTAACTCGGCATGTAAAAATCCACTACCAAACATTAGCAGACCAGAGTTCCGCTGTGGCGACCCCTAACCAGGATAAGCCAAAAGAGTCACACACATCTGATTCTCAAATATGAAAAAATTGTTTTCTAGGACCATTTCCATGAAACATCTTAACACATAGGCTCTTTCTACATTCATTTTTGCATAGCAGCAAAGGTACTCATAGAACCATTCAACTCCTAATTCATGGGGAATAACCAAGTAAAGATCCCCCACATCTAGTGTAACAAACAACAAGGTGTCCTTAAGGTGTCCTTTTGTTAGGAAATCCCATGAGTCTTTAAGAATACAGGAACTATCTTTAAAAATATCCTGCATATAAAAATCTATATATTTTGCCAAACAATAAGTCTTAGATGCCTTTGCATCTACTATGGAGTGCAAGGGAGGATTAACAACATCCTTATGAAGTTTTGGTATTCTAGCAGGTTATGCAAGATTTTTAAAAAATTTTATGTTTTGTGTTCTATAAACGATAGTAGTTGGTTGCCATGGTAATGGTAATTACAAGGGAGGGGTTTCAGTTGTTATTGCTATATAAGTTTAAAGCAAAGTGAATTTTATTCATTCTGATGTCTTGGAAAACTGGCGGATGAAAGCACTAAATAAAACATATTGTTATGGATTTGATGTGCTTTTCCTACTTTTTTTGTTTTTATCTAGTTTGTTTTTGCAATTCAGTTTTGTGGTTCTTAACGGTACCACTTACACTGATCCTGTTGACTTAGCCAACCTGCTAGCAGATAGGTTCAGTGCAAACTTCACCCCCTTGTCCCCCCAAAGGCCAATTCAACATCCCCAGTACTTGTCCCAAACCTCACATCTCCATAGATCAAGTGTTAAAGGCCCTATCCAAGACAAAGAACACCACTTCCATGGGACCTGATTGTATCCCAGGCTGTATTCTGCACCATCTCCAGCAAGAACTAGGTTTGCCTATGAGCATCCTATTCACCCATAGCCTAAGTACAGGCTTCATTCCAGCAGAGTTGAGAACTGCCATTGTCATCCCTTTGCACAAAGGTGGTGCCACTACTGACCCTGAAAACTATCACCCTATTAGCTTGACAAGTCTGATCTGTAAGACCATGGAGCATATTATTATGGACCTCATAAACAAAGACATAGGTAATCTCCAAGCACTTGACCCTACCCAGCTCGGATTTGTCAAGGGCAGATCTTGCCTGTTGAACCTGGGTGACTTTTTTGAGACTATCACCAAGACACTGGATGAGGGAAAGTGAGTATATACAGCTTACCTTGACTTGGCCAAAGCCTTTGACACAATCCCACACTCAGGCATCATCGAAAAGCTAACACAACTTGCATAAATCCCTGTCTCATCAGGTGGGTAAATTGGCTCACCAATAGGACCCACAAGGTAAAAATAGGTGCTTCCACTTCTGACAGCAGACCTGTCACTAGTGATGTTCCCCAGAGATCTGTCCTGGGACCCATACATTTGGCATCAACTTCTCAGAGGTCCATGCAAAGAAAAAGGCCTGTGGCTGACCATGTTTGTGGATGACTGTAAGTTGGGTGCTGTCACTGACTTCCCAAATGATGTTAACATACTACAAGAGGGTCTCACAGCAACAAATGACTGGTGACAAAGTCATGGCCTTAAGTTAAATGCAAAAAAATGTATTATCATACCATTCAGCAAGAACATGGCCCCTACTGATTACCACATCAACAGCAACCTCCTAAACACACAATCTGTGGTGAGATAGCTAGGTACACATGTTGACAACAATCTCACATGAGACCATCATGTAGCGGCAGTGATCAGAAAAGACTTTTACTTGGTTCATCTCATAAGTAAAGGGATTGCATCCAGAAAAAAAGAAGATTATTACCCCATGTACTCCTCCCTCATTAAGCCAATAATTGAATACAATGCCCCATTTGGTATGTATCTCTCCAAATACCTGCACCAACTGGAAAGGCCACAGAAATACTTCACAAAGAGAATCCATGGCCTCCAACACCTGTCCTATGTGGACAGGCTCAAATCACTATCACTCTACTTGATACCATACAGATTGCTCAGAGGTGATCTGTGTCTCGCCTATAAGTCAATCTCAGACCATGCTCTACTAGAGATGCTCCATATCCATAAGTCTAACTGCTCATACATTATCCAATCAAAAGGCCTAAATCTGGTTTGTCTCCCAGAAGCTGCTCCTTCTCTGGAATAGACTCCCCATACATGTCAAAGTATGTTGCTGACCCTCTTCAAGGGCAACCTTGATGAATGGATGGGAAACCACAAATTTGTCCCAAGGGTTCCACCTCTGTCCCTCATCGACAGGGGCAATAGGTGCTGGCTGAGGTTTCTTTTTGGGGGATAAACTCTTGACTAGGCTTGTAAAGGCCCCAGTGTCATTAGCCTAGTAATCTCATATGATCCTATTTTATTTTGGCTAACAAAGCTACCCTTATGTTTACAGAACTACACTTCACCTAATGGAATTACCCTTTCATAGCTGCAAGACAAAAGCAAAACCTGTAAATCTGCTGTCTTTCATAACAGAATGTTTTCCCTACTATGTCATTATAAAGAGGGTACATTTTAAACCATCATGCTAAATCTTAAATTTTACTAACCATTGTGAGTGAAAAAATATTGCAAATGCTTTTCTGGTATCCCCCAAGTCTGTCTCATCTTCAGCAATACTGCAGTGGTGCCAGGACACATGCTGGCAATGCAAAATAAATTAATTATTTGTTCAGCTCCTTGAAATGCTTGTTTAGGACTAAAAGCCTTCACCCTTGTTTCATAAAAGCATGTAGCTCCTTTACTTTCCTACTAATCACCCTCAATTTTAAAGTTGCCTTATCAGCTGGTAAATCCCCATGTCTGTGGCTTCAAGGCAGAATCGGTATGCTTCCCAAGCCAGCTAATATCACTAGCTACAAACTTACTTTGTTATTCCCTCTCCTCTCTAAAGTACTGGAAATCATTGTTATCTCCTAGATAGCAGCATAAACAACCACCTCATGACATTGTGCTGTATGCATTTTAGTTAAAACTAGGTAGTGAGATAAAAATGAAGAAACTAGCCCTGCTTGGGAAAAAACAGTCTCTTCCCCTCTGCTGGCAAGCTCTTCTAAATCATGGGGTATAGTGTCATCTGCCAAGATCTGAACAGCAAGTCCTTTCTTTTAAGATTGTTGCCTCTCTACAGTGGTAAATAATGAAGGGTTGGAAAAGGATCAGATCACTCAACCAATTAATACATTCACATTAAATAAGAAAAAATAAATAAAATGGAACTAAAATATACATAACAGGCTCCTGGTAGAAGGAAATATCTCTGAACTCTGGAAGGAAGCTGTAATAGTAAGACTGAAGATCTTTGAACTATGGCACACCTCTCAACTGTCCAGATTTTTACAGAATGCTCAGATTTTTGCCTCATATTTTTGGCCTTTTTCTCATAAATTTGAGATTTTCTGGCAAATTACTGACAAATCATTGAGGACTAAAGTCAGAAAATAAAGTCAGACATCTGAATTTCAGACTTCATATCCTTCACAAAAATTCACGCTAATGCAAAACCCATTAGTTCATCGACTTTCTAAGTTTGTAAGAGCAATATTTAAAATGTGTCCCTAGAATTTGGACTTTATTTCCCCATTATTTATGCATTTGTCCAGATTCCGTGCCCTAAGAGGTTAAGAGGTATGATGGAAGGTGACTTTTATAGTAATCCTGAAGATGTCTGAGCTATGGAAGGAGGCTGTAAGTACCCTTTCATAAAGGAGGGTGCAGCAGTAAGGCAGACGACACTGATTTATAACATTTCTTAGACACTTGTTTGAGTGCTAAAGAAGGTAGATTGTAATTCATTTTCTGGCCATCTCAGTGCTGTCACAAATAAGAAAGCTCAGGTAAATCTGGCTTTCTACACAGGTAAAACTAACAGAAAGTTAAAAGAAAGACCCAGGGATTCAATAAACTTCCATGCAAGAATAGCTTATTCTTGCATGGAAGGGACCGTTCCCATGCAGCACGGCAGTGCGCCATGCATATGTATGAATGCGCGCTGCCATGCTCTTAAACGTACATGTTTCTGTGTACAAGCACAGGGGCTGTGTCTGAGAGCAGTGTTCTCACAATACACATGCCCCCTGCACTCCATAATTGCCATACAGCAATGTAATGGCGGTGAGAGTGTCCAAGAAATACCTCTCAACCTCTTAGAGTAAGAAATCTGGAGAAAGGAAATAAAAGTTTGGCTGACAGACTTAAGTTGATAGAATAACAGGTTATGCATTAGCATGAATGTGCTGAAGGGTATGAAGTCTAAAACGCAAATGCCTGTCTGTATTTTCTAACTGCAATCTTTAATGATTTGCCACTAATCCGCCCAAAAGCCACAATTCTATGAAAAATGGACCAAAAATATAAGGTAAATATCTGGGCAGTGTGTGACAATCTGTATAGTTGAGAGGTATGGCAGACACTGTGAGCATCCGTGGAACATACCTCAAATTCAAAGCCTGCCATGCCATCATCACTGTAAAAGCACACCCCCCCCCCCCACAGATAATGTTGCAGAAATCAATATGCATACCCCTGCAGTGCAAAAATAAAACACAACAGTTTTTTTTTCAGTCTGCAATAAAGTTTAAGCATAGCTGAAGTGGGTGTGAACATTGCGCAGCTCTGTTCAGCCTAGCTTACACATCGTAAGGAGCTAAATAGGTATATACTCCAACACATAGCAATGCAGAAATAGTGAAGTGCTTAGAGTGCTTGCCTTGAAAGTAATTATTTCCCCACTAAAGCCAATTGGTAGTTTACATGTGAAAGCAGTACATAATCTGTTTTTTTAATAATTAGGTGGTAAAGAACACATATTTGTTAACCAGAGTAGTGTAGTAGGTCTAGATGTGAGGTGTGAATGTAATAAAGTTGTGAAACCCCCATATAAACACAAGTGCCCCATACAGTATAGTCACACAAGAATAAATGTAATGAAAGCACATTTGGGGATGTCAGAGGAAGGTAAACAAATGTTTAATATGGCAGGAATGATTAATTAGTCCATAAAATAAAACATAAGCAATGCTAAGCATTGCACAGCAATGCTGACCGGGTGTAAGCATTGTGTAAATATGAATTCTAATCAATGAGTAGCCCAAGGATGTGGATTTGCCCATTGGTAAGCAGTGCTGAACCTGCCCCTTTATGCACTGCCAACCTTAGCTAAGCAGGTTTGCCTGTAGCTTAGCTTAGCTCAGCATATTCAAAACCATCCAAACACAGGAAAGTGAAGGAAATCAGCTGTATTTAAACCTCAGAGGAGGTAATACAACCCATAACTGGTTGTAGCTCCCCACTGTAGGCCTTATGGCTGGTGTAGGAGAAGGCATGCACTTTCAGGCTCAGTGTGGGGGCATACAGGTGTCCAAGGTCATGGTAGGACTCCTTGTAAAAAACATGATGTGAGACTGCTGCAGGATCAGTACCAGGGCTCCCAATACAAAGTGGAGGCCTGGGAAAGTCTCACCCGTGATCTCACCAGTAACACTGGTATCCCTTGGACTGGTGAGCAGGTTCAGCACCACTATGCTGACTTGAAGTGGAGGAAGAGGGAGCTCTTGGACCAGTGGGTACTAGAAGCATGACAGAAGGGTGATGTTCCAGCAATGTGTAAGTATTGATAGCAAAAACTGTTTACCAAAGTCCAGCCTGTGAATGTGATGGATAGGTATGCATAAATGTTTCTCTAGCTTCATTACAGCTCCAGGTGAGTGGGCTGTGAACCAGGAAGCCCATGCCAGGAGGTTGCAAAGGCTGTGTCGCGAGGCTGGTGAGTAACAATCTAGCTTGTAGTAATCATCCCAAATAAATATAAAGGAGTAGAATGTCATCTAGCAGTATTAAAAATGGGTATGGTTTGTACTGAATAAAGCAGACAATATTACAGTAATAGTCTCATATGGGTTATATATAAATAAAACTGTAACTGCCTGTCAATAAAATTCAAAACCTTGAACTGCTGTGTTTACTCTGGTATGGCATTATTTCAAATGTGTACAGGTTATGCATAGCAACTATAGCTCTGAAAGCATTATACAATCAAGTCTCATCTGATAAAGTTAGTGCTGCTGTAAGACACGAGATTAACTGATATTAAAAATGTCATGCACCAAGATCTGATATCTGAATAGTAATGTTATGTTAACCACAGTTTTCCACACTGTGCTATGTCAAAAGGTATGTATAGGAATGTATGTATAAAAATGTTGTAATTACAAGGTCAGATAGTACAACAAAGACGGAATGAGAAAGAAATCATTCAAGAAAGAGACAGCAGTTTCTCAATAGCTCTTTCTGATGAAACACACACTTGTTATAATTTTAGCAGAAACAGCCATGGTTCGAATCTCGGGAGTGGTAGTAAGCTGTATGCATAATTGCAACTAGGATTTTGTGAAAATGTGTAGAAACTGTCAGGTAGTGTTAACAAACATTCCCTCCACAGGTCTTCTAGGTAAGAGAAGGTATAAAGTAGCTATAAGGAGGCTGTAGTTATACTGTGTCCAACACCCACGGTCCAACCCCAAGGCTGCAAATGACAGCAAGATAAGTACATACACCAAGTGGTCTCCCCCATGAAATATGTGTTATGCTGTCACATCTACTGGTCCCTGCTAACAACAACAAGGGTGACCGATAGAAATCAAAGCAGAGTGTGTCAGTAGCACACACACACACACACACACACACACACACACACACACACACACACACACACACACACACACACACGCAGTGTGAGTGCACATATGTAACCCTGACTATGTGAATATGGGTAGAAACAGTCCTGTTGTATTAATAAATATATATATATATATATATATATATATATATATATATATATGTGTGTGTGTATTTATATATCTATAGAGAAATTTACCTTTATCACACTGTAGTGCGGTCTTGGAGTTGGTATATTTAAAGAGCGGGGGATGTGGGGAGTGCAGCCCCCCTGGTGGGAGGAGCAGGGGGCAAGCCCCCCTGCTTTAACCCATTACTGTCATTTATTTATTTATTTTTTACATGTTCGTCGAAGTTAGAAATCTTTGGACATAATATAGACCTAACTAAATGACATCTATTTAGTAGAGAGTCCCATTGTTGTCCCCTATCTAGCTCACAACAGGTTTGCATTTAATTCTCAAAAAAATATTTTGTTTTTTTCTCCAACTAAATGTCTGCCTGTAGTAAATAAGCTACATTCCTTATTCTGCTACACTTCTCCTTATCTTATGCTTTTTACTAGCTCATTACCTTTATATTGACTGATTATTTTTCTTACCTTGTCCTCCATTTCCTTGGTTCTTCCTGCTCCCATCTCCTTGGCTCTTCCTGCTCTGTTCGCCCTTTGGGCTCACTCTGCTCCCTTACCCTACCCCCAAACCCATACACCCCTAACACCTCTACACTTATACTTAAGCCACACCCACCTTCACCCACACCCAGTCACATATCCCATCTTACCCATACTTACTTGTCTACTCCTTCCAATTCAAATACTGTATACATACCCCACCCCTCTCACTCCACACAATCAACTCCTCCTAACATAGCTGTCACTATAACTTCTAAGCTCAAACTAACCTTCTAAATCTATACAACACAAACACTATGGATGTTAAACCAGTCACTTTTCTAACACTAATACTAATTCTCATCTCCTTATCCTATTTATACTATCTTACCAGACCTCTCCATACCAATCACACTCCACCCTTTCACTCAACTACATCATCCTCTCTGCAACATACACACTCATCCATCTACATATTCCCTAACCTCTATTCCCTCAACAATATTATGCTTTTAATCTATAAACTTAGATTTTACCACAAAAACACTACTCCAATCTATCACAACCCTATACCTATAAACTGCACTACTTATACACTGGACACTAAACAACTTAAATACCTCTTCTCCCTCCTACACCACTTTATCTCTATCCTTACCTCTGGGGACATATACCCAAACCCTGGCCCTTCTCCCTCACATATCTCTACATCCCCTTCTCTTCCTCCCCACCCTGTAGGCAGATTTCTCTACTTCACAGCATTAAATGCTCAAAGTATATGTAATAAAATCCCCAGCCTCCACCAGATATTCTTTCCATCTCTGAAATCTGGCTTAAACCACACATAAAAGACTCTGAATTGACTCCTCCCAACCACTGCATTATCAGAAATGACATAACACATAAAAAATGGGGAGACGTCGCTCTCCTCCACTCCTCATCACTCTCAGTCATCCGTTACTCTAAAGCTATTCCTAAATT